>NW_025379410.1:0-4023 GCF_016433145.1 Gracilinanus agilis
TTTTTTAAACCCTTATCTTCCGTCTTGGAGTTAATACTGTGTTTTGGCTCCAAGGCAGAAGAGTGGTAAGGGTAGGCAATGGGGGTCAAGTGACTTGCCCAGGGTCACACAGCTGGGAAGTATCTGAGGCCAGATTTGAACCCAGGACCTCCCATCTCTAGGCCTGGCTCTCAATCCACTGAGCTACCCAGCTGCCCCCTGTACTATACATTTAAAAGTTTACTGGTACCATTTTCATAATGAGAATCCCTTATTGAGCACATATATTACAAGTTTCCAAAGAATCTATTATAGAAAGAGAATAAAGATAAGAGGTCTTCTGCCTCAAAATACTTAATTCTTCACTAAAGAGAAGTTGACGTACTAAAGATAAATAACAGGCCAAGGTGCCAGAGGAACCTCAGACAGTCATTAGTACAAAAAGTTTAGGGGATACCAGGCAAGAGTAATACAGAAAGACAGAGAGCCTCTAGGAGACCCAAGGTAGGAGAGGGATAACCTTTTAAAATTTTAGTTCCCAATTCTCCCCCTTCCACCTCTTCATCCTACACTGAGAGCAAGAAAAAGACATGAAGAGTTGAGCAGAACAAATTCCCCCAGCCATGTCTAGCTCTCTACCTGGAGGTGGATAGCACAAATAGCATAAGTCCTCTGGAACTGGTTCTCTGAGGGGGAATGAAAGGGAGAGTGAGACACGACTTACTAGAATGGGAGGTTCTATTATCCAGAGGGAAAATGTCAAATTCAGCAGGATTCCTAACCTGCACCTGTATTTATTTAACGCTAGTTTCTGAGACTGATTTGACCTTCCTGCAAAAAGTTCTTGACCCAAAAATTCAGTGCTAATAAGTACAGACATGCCTGTAGGTTCAGTTCCAGACTACCACAGTAAAGTAGATATTGCAATAAAATTAATCATGAAATTTTTGGTTTCTCAGTGCATATAAAAATTATTTTACATTTTATATAAAAATAAAAATTATATTTAATCTTCACAT
Source organism: Gracilinanus agilis (assembly GCF_016433145.1). Taxonomy (NCBI): domain Eukaryota; kingdom Metazoa; phylum Chordata; class Mammalia; order Didelphimorphia; family Didelphidae; genus Gracilinanus; species Gracilinanus agilis. The sequence goes on from NW_025379410.1 coordinate 999, forward strand.
GTGCAATAAATAGTATTATGCCTAAAAAAATATACATGCCTTAATTTAAAAATATTTTATTGCTAAAAAATGTTAACCATAATCGAAGTGAGTCATAATCATTTTGGTGGTGGAGGGTCTTGCCTCAATGTTGATTGCTTCTGACTGATCAGGGTGGTGGTGGCTGAAGCGTGGGGTAGTTGTGGCAATTTCTTAAAATAAGACAATTCTTTAAAAAAGAATTTGCTTTTTTACTTGAACACTTAGAGGACATTGCAGGGTTACCAACTGGCTCAATTTTAATATTGTGTCTCAGGTAATAGACCCAAGGAGAGGAAGACAGACGGGAATGACCAGTCAGTGGAGCAGTCAAAACAACATTTATTAAGTTCACCATCTTATATGGACATGATTAAAGGTGCCTAAAAACAATTACAATAGTAACAAAGATCACTGGTCACAGGTCACCATAATATATTATTATTATAAAAAAAGTTTGAAATATTGCAAGAATTACTAAAATGCGACACATCAATCCAGTGTGAGCCGTTGGGGAAAATGTTAGTCTTGCTTGACAAAAGGTTGCCACAAATCTTCAATGTGTAAAAAACACAATAACACCAAGTGCAATAAAACAAGGTATGCCTGTATATAAACTTCTCTACTGAGATGCTACTTTGGTTTCATGTTGGTCCTTTTAGAGAACTCAAAAAAGTTTGGGAAGAAACTCAATGGAGCAGGCAGATGTTTGGGATCAAAAGTCCAAGTGCTTATACTTTCAGCAGAAAAAAGTGACCCTCTAAGCAGCGATAGAAAAAGCATAGAGGCATTATGGAGTGTCGGCACCTTGCTGAAATGTGATCCTCTGAGATGTGGTAGATCAGAACAGTACCTTAAACCACCACAGAAGTAGTCAAATTGAAGGATGAGATAGCTTAATGAGAACAGGAGTCACCTGGGGGCAGAGCAAAAGCAAACTTGTACCTCTTGAGAGCATTAGCTTGGACAGAAATGTGCAGACATGGCAGTTGGTTACTGTGGTCCTACTTAGTTCAAGAGATAAGAAGAAACTAAAGTAGCATGCATGTGGAGTAGAAAAAAGAACTAATTTGGGTAAAATACCATTTGACAAATTAAATCTCAACAGCTAAATAAAGAGGGATGATCCTGGAATGTGAAGGAAATAATGGCTAACATTTACATACAAAAATAGGTTCTCTCATTTGATTCTCACAACAATCCTGTGAAATAGGTACTATTATTCCCATTTTACAGATGAAACTGAGGTTGAAATGTGATTGTGACCTTCCCAAAGTTACATAGCCAGGATCTGAGGTGAGATCTGAATTCAGATCTTCCTGACTGAGTCCAATACTATTCCACTGTATCAAATACTGGAAATTTTATATTTTCAGTCCTTAAGCTAGACAGACATATTTGAATATAGTTAAAGACATACGAAAATTATGAAAATAAGTTGTGATTTTGAGGGTACCAAGGAATCTCAGGAAAAGAACCTCACTGATATGTATACTCAGGTATACACAGGTGTGAAGAAACTGCGGAAATTTGCCAACAGAGATTTAGAAAAGTTGGATAAGTTGTTTTAACCTCCCATTATGGCTGTGTTAAGTGTGTTCAGGATGGGGGGAGAAGGGGAAATGTGTCCTAGACAAATGTGCCTCTGAACCCATTTAAGTAAGTACATATTGATTTATTAGGGATTGATTTGGTTTAGAAAAAAAAAGCATTGTATCTTTCTCTAGAAGTTTCAAAGTGCAAGAGAACTCAAGATTCATATTCTGTATTAGCTTTGAATTTTATATGTGTAAGGAAGATATTTTTTTCATATATATGTTATTATAAGGCGTTTTAAGTTTCAGTGAAAAAAAAAAATCTGTCACTAAAATCATGCCAGCTGTAACACAAAACAAGTAGAAAAAGGAATGCCTACATATATTTCAAATAGATTTTCAATGAATTGGAAATTAGAGAAATGTTTTTAGAGCATAAAGTTTAGTTGAGCCATGAAGAATAATTCCTGAGACAAATTTATTTTGGGATGAAGTAGAAAATAAAATAGTAGGTTTCCAGGTTAAGATGGCGGCAGAGTAAGAAGCAGCTCTTAACCTCTCCTGACCGAAACACACAAAACTCCTCAAGGGGACATAAAAACAAGTCCAGGCGAACGGAGGAACCCCACAACAGGGCACAGCGTGGAAGGTACGTGGAATCGAGGCATTTCCAGGCTATAAAGGGCTCTCACTAAATCGCGGGCTGAGCAACCGCCCCACCCCCACCCCCTCCACACACAACACCTGTAACTCCAAAGCCAGCTAAAAAGAAATAGAGCAAGTTTGGGGCACCCATCGAGTCATTGGCAGCTCCGGGACCTGTTCCTGAGAGCAGCAAGACTTAGGACCCCATTAAGCCAAAAAAGGCACCCGAAATCTGAGCGCGCGCGGGAGAAGGATGCAGGGCGCACAACGCAGGCTGAGCAGAGCGCAGGCACTGCGGAGGCGTGGGTGGAGGCAGACACAGCCAGGAACTAAAGCCTAAGTGGGGAACCAGTGCAGACGGGTATACGACTGTGGAAGTAGCTCCCTGAGACTTGTAAAGGAACCTCCTGCAGAGGATCAAGCAAGGGAGTCCACCAGGGGGCTTGACCTTGGAAAAAACTAGAGCTCAGACCTCAGGAGCCAATAGATCTCTGACAGACACTGAGCGCGAGGATAAACCTGAGAAGCTGCTGGGCTAATGATGGCTAATCAGTCACAGGAAGTTCAGAAGAGAAAGAATAATAACAAAAAAAAGAAGTCTTTAACACTCGACAGCTTTTACACAGAGAAAATCCAGACAACCGAGCAAACAGAGGAGGAGAACAAACAACCATCCAGACCCTCCCCAAATAAGGAAAACTCCTCACAAGCTATGGAAGAGTTCAAAACTGAGATTTTGAGGAAAATGGAAGAGATCTGGCAAGAAAATAACAGTTTAAAAGGTAGAATCTTGCAACTGGAAAGCGAGGCTCAGAAACCAAATGAAC
>NW_025379411.1:0-1534 GCF_016433145.1 Gracilinanus agilis
CTAAAACAATTTTTGTTATTGGGATTCTTTAATTAAATAAATAAATATATTTTTGAAATGAAATCCAAAAAACAACAATCAAAAACTAAAATACAAGATTCTACCTTTTAAGCTGTTATTTTCTTGCCAGATCTCTTCCATTTTCCTCAAAATCTCAGATTTGAACTCTTCCATAGGTTGTGAGGAGTTTTCCTTATTTGGGGAGGGTCTGGATGGTTGTTTGTTCTCCTCCTCTGTTTGCTCGGTTGTCTGGATTTTCTCTGTGTAGAAGCTGTCGAGTGTTAAAGACTTCTTTTTTTTGTTATTATTCTTTCTCTTCTGAATTTCCTGTAACTGGTTAGCCATCATTAGCCCAGCAGCTTCTCAGGTTTATCCTCGCTCTCAGTGTCTGTCTGAGATCTATTGGCTCCTGACGACTGAGTTCTAGTTTTTTCCAAGGTCAAGCCCCCTGGTGGATTCCCTTGCTTGAACCTCTGCAGGAGGTTTCTTTACAAGTCTCAGGGAGCTACTTCCACAGTCGTATACTCGTCTGCACTGGTTCCCCACTTAGGCTTTAGTTCCTGGTTGTGTTTGCTTCTGCTCAGCCAGCACCCACACCTCTGCTCAGCCGGCACCCACGCCTCTGCTCAGCAGGCACCCACGCCTCTGCTCAGCCGGCGCTCCGCTCCCAGCGTCCGCTCCCGCGCGCGCGCTCAGATTTTGCGTGCGTTCTTGACTTAATGGGGTCCTAAGTCTTGCTGCTCTCAGGAACAGGTCCCGGAGCTGCTGATGACTCGATGGGTGCCCCAAACTTGCTCTATTTCTTTTTAGCTGGGTTCAGAGCTATAGGTGAGTGTGGAGGGGGTGGGGGTGGGGCGGTTGCTCAGCTCGCGCTTGAGTGAGAGCCCTTTTTAGCTTGGAAATGTCTCGATTCCACGTACCTTCCACGCTGTGCCCTGTTGTGGGGTTCCTCCGTTCGTCTGGACTTGTTTTTATGTCCCCTTGAGGAGTTTTGTGTGTTTCGGTCAGGAGAGGTTTAGAGCTGCTTCTTACTCTGCCGCAACTGGAAAGCGAGGCTCAGAAACCAAATGAACTGATAAGCAAATTGAACACAAGAAATGACCAGATTGAAAAGGAATACCAGAAGATTATGGCCGAAAACAAGAAGATTATGGCCGAAAACCAAAAGATTATGGCCGATTACCAGAAGATTATGGCTGAAAATCAATCCCTAAAGGCTAGAATTGAGCAAGTAGAAACTAATGATCTCTCAAGACAACAAGAACAAATAAAACAAAGCCAAAAGACTGAAAAAATAGAAGGAAACATGAAATATCTCAATGAGAGAGTGACAGACCAAGAAAACCGGTCTAGAAGAGACAATTTGAGAATAATTGGTCTTCCAGAAAAACCAGAAATTAATAAAAACCTGGACTCTATACTAACAGAAATAATTCAGCAAAATTGCCCTGAAGTCCTACAACAAGAGGGCAATATAGACATTGAAAGGATTCATAGAACACCTGCGGCATTCGATCAAGAAAGGAAAACACCA
>NW_025379412.1:0-4730 GCF_016433145.1 Gracilinanus agilis
CCTTCCTTCCTTCCTTCTTTCCTTCCTTCCTTCCTTCCTTCCTTCCTTCCTTCCTTCCTTCCTTCCTTCCTTCCTTCCCTCCCACCTTAGAAGCAATATTATGTATTGATTCCAAGGCAGAAGAGCGGTAAGGGCTGGGCAATGGGAGTTACGTGGCTTGCCCAGGGTCACACAGCTAGGAAGTATCTGAGGCCAGATGTGAACCCAGGACCTCCCATCTCTAGGCCTGGTTCTCAATCTACTGAGTTACCCAGTTTCCCCCTGTAGCTCCATTTCTGAAGACTTCCCAGGTACGGGTAGAACCACTTCTTCTTTTCCATTCATTCCTGCTCACCAGAGTGATCATTTACAAGTTTCTCGTGTCTTGTAGGCATACCCTGAGATTCTGGAATGCAGCTTTTTTTGATGCTGTCCACTGTGAGAGAAGGAAGAGATCACCTACTACCAGGTAGGAGCTAAAGATGGCCATGGGCCCCTCATTCTTCTGTGTAAGTGGGAAGATTGGGGCAAGGAGGCATTCCTTCCACCACCTCTTCTTTACCACCTTCTGTTTCCGCTGTCCTGAAGACTGCCCAGACTGTTGTAAGGACACACAGCTGAGAAGGGGGTGAGGTGTAGGGGCAGGGGTTGTCCATAACCTGCATGTGTGCTTTCTGGCCTGGGGTAGTCCGATATGACTTGGCCTGACTCTCCCAGACAACTCTATGTCCCACTGGATAACAATGTCAACTTCTTTCTCAATCTCCCCCTGGACCCACCTTAGTGAAGTCTAACTAGGACACCAGAGCCCAAAGGAGAAGCCATTGCAATTAAATCCACTTAGCTTGGTGTCTTGCGACAGAAGATGCCATCATGAGGCTTAACCTCTATGGAAACCCAGTTGCCATGTTTTGTCTTGGCTCTTCCTCAGTCTACAGCATTAACAGACCTTTCTAGCTTCCCCAGTGGTGGCTTGCAATTTAGGAGGGTCCTTCTTTGTGCTTATCTGCAGAGGGTTGGTTTTAACAATGTCCCACAGTGGGAAGATGCTGGCGTGAGATCTCTTCATGGTGTCGCTGCTTTTGTCTTCCTGGAGGACATCATGAGGGAAGAGGGCAAGTGGGCTTCCGGAAGCTGGTTTAGGGCCATCAGATTCAGAAAGAGGTCCTGTGGCAAAGGGACAGGCAGGAGAAAAGGGTGTAAGGGAGAGAGCCCTAACTTGGGAGGCTAGAGACCTAGACCCTAATCCTGACTTGGCACCCAATTTACTGTGTAACCAGCAGCAATTTGCACTCATTCTCCAAGCCTCATTTTCCTCCTCTATAAAATGAGGGTTTTGGGGTAGAGGATCTCTCAAATCCCTTTAACTTCTATTATCCTAAGGAAAGACAGCCCAGTCTGGCCTAGTAACCAGAGCTTAAGGCGGAGCTCCCTCAAGTGAGTATTTGCAGGGAGGACAGGCCAATTTCAATGTCTGAAAAGGGGGTATTGGTGCTTGGCTTGCATGGCATAACCAGGCTGATGTCCCCCTGCTTAAGCAAGGTCAACCTTCATATGTCAACTGCCTGACCAACAGAGCTCTTTACTGATGCCCACCCACTACTTGGATGGGCAGTGTGGTATAGCAGAAAATCGCCTTTCTCAATGTTAGGAAATTGAGGTTCGAATCCCAGCTCTGCCACCTGCAAGCTGTGTGACCTTTGGGCAAGTCATTTCCCCTCACCAAACCTCAGCTTCCTCATTTCTCAAATGAGGAAGACTTGGGTTTGCCTCCCAACTCTAACCCTCACTAGCTTGTATGACCATGGGCATGTCTTTGGACAGAAGAAGTGATTGAACTAACATAGCCTGTATGAACCCTTCCAGCTCTATGATGCCAGGACCCTGGCAAGGATAGAAAGTGAATGGCTATTTTTTTAGCATAGCTTTTGCATATTGGACTAATGGGGTGGGCATTAGAGGGGTGGAGGGTGGGCATGGGCATGGGGTAAATCACAGGCAACCACAAAACCTTTAACTTGGAGTATTCTTGCAACTTCATTTCTTTAACCTGCTGGGGTAAGTCTGGGAGAAGAAAAGGGGTGGGGGAGCACTCTGAAACTTCACTGTAGGCTTTTGGGGAGAAAAGAGATTATCATGTTATGTTAGAAATAATGTTGAGGAGGAAAAGTTTGAATAATTAAAAGGGCAGGTGGGACTTTTCTCCTTATTGTTCAGCTTTCAGGAAAGAAGTTTATTTTAAATATCCTGTCTCCCTCCCCACCCCACCCCTCTCTCTCTCACTACTTCCCTCTCTCCCTCCCTCTTCTTCTTTTTCTCCTTTCTATTTCCCTCTCCCTCTCTCTCTTCCTCTTCTCTCTCTGTCTCCCTCCCCTATCTCTGTCTCTCTTTCCCTCTCTCCTTCCCCTTATCTCTCTGTCTCTCTCTGTCTTTTTCTCTTTGATTCTTTCTCCTTCCTCTCCCTATCTTCCCCCCCTCTCTCCTTCCTCTCCTCCTCCTTCCCTGCTCCCCTCTCTCTCCTTCCCTCTATCTCTCTCCCTCCCTTCTCTCTCTCTGCCTCTCTCCCTCCTTCCCTCCCTCTGTCTCTCTCTCTCCCTCCTTCCCCTGCTCCCCTTCCCTCTCTGTCTGTCTCTTCCTCCCTTCCTCTATCTCTGTCTCTCCTCCCTCCCTCTCACTCCCCCTTCCCTCCTCTCTCTCTCTTTCTCTCTCCCCTTCTCTGCCTCCCTTCCCCCTCTCTCTCTCTGCCTGTCTGTTTCTCCTTCCTTTCCCCTATCTCTCTCTCTCCTCCCTCTCTCTCTCCCTTTCTCTCTTCTCTGTCTCTTTGTCTCTAATGACTCACTCTTTTACTTGTTCTCTTTTTTTCCATCCATATATCTTGCATGATCTTAACATGTGCCCTTTGTTGACCCTGTTTCTGCTGCCACTCCAGAGGGAATGCTGGAGAGGAAGAGGAAAAGAGGTGTGTGTGCCCCTGGGACTTTGTTCCATTTACTAGTAACTTCTGATTCACTTTAACGTCCTTTTCAGGGCAAACCCAAGGGGGTGGGATGTGGGGTGGGGGAGGAAACATGCTTTCCTGCTCTTGTGGTCCTAATAAGCCCTTGTAGAAGTCAGGAAGCTGCTGCCTGTAGCAGAGGGAACTCTGGGGGAGCCCTGAACCGGGGCTGGCAGATGTTAGCTGGCTAATTCCTCATACTCAGCCAAGCTTACTTTAGGTGAGGCCCTGAGGATGGAGGGGTTGGAGATGGAAGCCACTGTTGGAAGGCACTTAGCCCTCTACCAACTGCCAAATCTCCACCCAAAGATCTCCCCCAAAACATTTCACTCAGGGAAGCGAATTCTCTTCACATCCTTTCATATTTGGCCTTTGGACTAGACAGTGGTTGAGAAAAGGAAGGCCATCAAAAACCCTAACCATATAATAATAGATCATGTATTTATTAAGTGCCTTATTAAGGTCAACCTACATTTATTAAGTGCCTGCTGTATTCAGAGCCCCGTGCTAGGCACTGAGGAGATGTAGATCACAAGACCCACTAGAGAGGTTGAGTTATTATTCTTTTGGGGCTTCCCTCATCCCCCTATCTCATGCCATTACAGATACTCAGTTGTCCCCATACATTGGCTACTTTGGCTCTTCACCAGCTTGAGAAACTATTTGGATTGGGGAAAGGACATCTGGATGGGTGGGGAGCACCATTGCTGTTGCTTTCTCATTTTGACCAATTCTGTTTTCATCAGGGCTCCTGCCAAAGCAAACCATATATATCTCCTGCCCCATCCTGTATCTGCCACTTACTACCAGTGGGATTTGGGGCAAGTCCAGGCTGAGGTTCCTTTCTAGCATATTAGTTTCTTCATCTCTAAAGTAACAGGGCTAGACTAGATGATCTGAAATCTCTGCTCCCATTCTAAGTTTCCTTCTAACCGTAATGTTCTAGGCTCTTGGGCCCTTGATTCTGACTCCTTGGCCATTTGACTGGGACCCTGATCCTTTTCTTATTAAACTTGCGCTAATGGACTCCTTTTTACCTGTTCTATACAGTGGGAAGGCATTGCATAACCTAACAACATGAAAATGATTATAGAGTAGAAGTGGAGGTGATTATTAAAGAGTGGAGGGGGAACATTGTGGTTGGGGGGAGGGTATAAATCGGGTCACCAGGGTCTAGAAACTCTACAAGTCTAGGGAATAGAGCTGGTAAGGAGTGGATTGAATTCAGTCTGCTTTCTCATTATGAAGACAAAAACAAAACAAAACAAAACAAAACAAAACACAAGAAACTATATCCTGCCTTCAGAGAGCTTTTGTTCTACCACAGTGTGGATGGGTTGGGGTTGAGGGAGTAATAAATCCATACACAATAATTTCAGGATAATTAATAATCTAGAACAGTGATTCCCAAAGTGGGCATCACTGCCCCCTGGTGGGTGCTACAGTGATCCAGGGAAGCGGTGATGGCCACAGGTGCATTTACTTTCCTATTAATTGCTATTAAAATAAAAAAAATAATTTCCAGGGGGCTAAGTAATATTTTTTTCTGGAAAGGGGGAGGTAGGCCAAAGAAGTTTGGGAACCGCTGATCTAGAACATATCCAAAATAAATTTCTGAAACACATCAGGACATTTCATGAGACAAAAAAAACAAAAATCAAAACAAAAAAAAAAACCCTATTTCTTCTGCCTGTCTCTATTTTTTTTTTAAATCCCTGCAACTAAGCTTTAAAAATTTTTGCGTTTCTAATCCTAG
>NW_025379413.1:0-3118 GCF_016433145.1 Gracilinanus agilis
GAAGGAAGGAAGGAAGGAAGGAAGGAAGAAAGGAAGAAAGGAAGGAAGGAAGGAAGGAAAAAGACCCCAGATGGGGTCAGGAAGAGTCAGACATGACTGACATGACTAAACAATGAGGAAAAGAGTAAGCTTTGGGAAAGTGCTTGAACTTGTTATTTCATTAGGGTAGGGCTCTATTATTTCTGGGGCTCTGAAAGATTTTTACTTGCCCATACAGACAATATGTGTAAAGTCATGGGACTTGAACCCAGGTCTTCCAGGCATCAAGGCCAGCTTTATAGTCACTAATGCTAAACTACCTCATCTCAAAAGAGATAAAAAACATAAAGCCTATGTAAATGTTGCTGTTCTGTTCATTCCAGTTATATTATAAAATATTTTGTTACTGTTTGTCATTTTCCAATCATGTCCAACTGTTTGGGATCCAATTTGGGATTTTCTTGGCAGAGATCTTGGCATGGGTTACCGGTTCATCTTAGAGATGAACTGAGGCAAACAGGGTTAAGTGACTTGCCTAGGGTCACACAGCTAGCGTTTAGATGTAAACTATTGTTTCTTTTCCCAAGAAGATGCTCACCAGTGATGCTGGCAGGGGAGACTAAACCCACTTACCGGAAGTCCCAGTCTTCAAGCATGAAACTGTCTGTTTTTTCAGCCAGGGCGGGTAGTGATTATAGCCGGGCTGCAGGATCCGGAGGCAACATGCTTTGAGGCGATAACACAAGGGAGACCTATTTGGAAATGGATTAACCATTCTTGAAAACAGATTAAGCAACCACACCCCCCTCACACACCTGCCCACTGTACTCTCTCTCTTTCTCCTGCCAACCATCTTCCCATTTCCTGGAACACCTCCCTGCAACCTGGACTGCAGGATGGAACCCTGCCCCAAAAGCCTTCTTTCAAATGAAATTCATTTGCCAAAAGGAGGAAAAGAAAGAGTGGGAGGGAAAATGGTGCCACTAAACAATAACACCTTTGCTCAGGCTGGTACGGAGGAGCTGGGAAACTGAGAAAGGCTGGGCAGCAAAGCTCCAACAAAGTGATGGTTAGCTCCGCCCTCTTCCCCCTCCATTCTGCGCCTGGAATAATCCCATGTTTCCGGAGAACAGACTACTGTAATGATAATCCAGGAGGTAAATTACCCTTCAAAAGGCAACGAAGAAATCAAATGGGCTAAGTATTTATTTGTATTTAATGCTCCAGGGCTCTGTTTCTAGCTTGGAAGGACTCTGGGCCAAAGCTTCATGGGAACCATTAATCCTGGGACTGGGAACTTAACATATTGGAGGCTGCTCCTGATGTCTGTGCCCTGGTACCCTGGTACTCTCCCGGAAGGCAGGAAAATGTGGAAAAGGAAAAAAAGAGAAACAGAGAGAGGGACTGAAGGAGGGAGGCAGGGAGGGATTGGCTACTGGGAAATGGTTTTGAAAAAAAAAAAAAAAAAAGAATGAGGGACAAGAAGATAGCCCAGTGGATAGAACATCAGGCAGGGATTTGGGAGGACCAGAGTTCAAATTTGACCTTAGACACTTCCTAGCTTTGTGACCCTGGGCAAGTCATTTAACCTCCATAGCCTAGCCCTTTCAGCTCTTCTGTTTTGAATTCATACCTAGAAAGAAGGTAAAGAGTTTAAAGAAAAAAGAAGAAATGGTTCCATCTTGAATCCTTCAGGGGATTTTCTATTAGAAGAAATTCCCCTATTTTCTCTAAGAAGGAAAAGAGGGAATGCTAGCCCAGGGGCTTGACCTCTTAGTTTAAAGAGTGTATGCCAGGATTCTTGAACCTACAACTTGCCAATAGGTGCATACTGCTGGGTTCGAATCTTTCCTTTGCCTCTTATTACCTATGTGGCTTTGGACAAGTGCCTAAATCTCTCTGACTCAGTTTCCTGATCTGTAACATGAACTAGATGACTATACAAGAAATTTATAGCTCTAAATCTATGATCTTATGACTTTGGTTACCCAGTGTCTGGGTGAGTGAGGGTTAAGGCCTGCTATCTAAGAGTTTTGGCATGGATTTAAAAAATATTAGAGCAGAAAGAGACATTAGAGATCATCCTCCCTCCCTTCTTTTTACAGAGAAGGAAAGTAAGGATGAAAGAGGTGAGATATGATTCACTCAAGGTCATATTGCCAATCTGGGACCAGTATCAGAACTTGAACACATTTTTTTTTTAGCCAAAAATTTTTTAGCCATTTATTCAGATTAACAAAAACAGAAACCAGAGAATGTGTACATAATGAGAATATATACCAGACAATACAAAGTGGAGTTACTGTCCTTTTGGGAGAAGCATAACCCAATGCAGCAGCCAAGTAGCATAGTATATCTCATATTAGGCCTAGAGTCAGGAAAATGTGAGTTCAAATCCAGATTTGGACACTTGTAAACTGTGTGGTTCTGGGCAAGTCACCTTTTAAATGAAATATAATTTTCATTGGTCCATACCAACACTAGCATTAGAAATGTCAGCAGAAAAACATAATTTCAGTTGTCTTCTCTCATATAAAGACTTGATCTTAATGACTAGAGTATTAGACGAGTCACTTAACCCCATTTGCCTCAGTTTCCTCATCTGCAAAATAAGCTGAGGAAGGAAATAGCAAACCACTCCAGTATCTTTGCTAAGAAAATCCTAAATGGAGTCATGAAGAGTTGGACATGACTGAAATGACTGGATAACAACAAAACCAAGCTCTGCTGAGAAAATCCTAGACCTCAGCCAAAGGGAAGTTCCCTGAAGTCTCTAGAATAGCAAGCTGAGGATAGGCACATGATGGACACTGCCAGCTCCTCTCATGTTGGTTTCTTCCCAGGGTCTTTTACTACAACAAGCTGAAGACCTATTGGCATCATCTTTTCATCCATCTTGAATCTGGAATCCAGAAGTACTGGGTAGTGTCCACAGAGACCAAAAAGAGGTTTTCTAATCCACTCTAGCACCCTGTTATAACATCATCCCTATGATAATGATCTTGTTAAAGATCAGACCATATCTTCCCCCAATAAACTAATTTTTCAAATCAAAATCTAAATATAATATGTAATAGTTATATTATATAAAGATTATACTATATCAATATAGTATATAAAGATTATAATATATTAATAT
>NW_025379414.1:0-3285 GCF_016433145.1 Gracilinanus agilis
CAGCTCTCTCTCTCTCTCTCTCTCTCTCTCTCTCTCTCTCTCTCTCCTCCCTGCCCCTCCTCCTCCTTCCTTCCCCTTCCCCTTCCCTCTTTGCTTCCACGTCGCTCTTCTCTCTTCCTTTATGGGAGGCCTCCTTTAGATTCCCAGAGTGATCTGCAGAATTGTCCTAGAGGGGAAAGTCAGTTTGCCACTTTCTACCTGAATTACTCTGAGCACGTTAATTTGTTTCTCTGAGATTCAGTTTCTTCATCTGTAAAATGGGAGAGTTGAACTATATGTCTTCCAAGGTCTCTTCCAGTTCCGTCTATACTCTTATGAGCCCTCTTCCAAAAAGCTGTCTGCTTACCAGTAATCCTTTTCCTATGGCACGATCACAGCCTGTCATCCCCTTAAAGCCCTCCCCCACCCTTTTTTTTTTATCATTACTATATTTCTATTCCTGAATAATGATTAAATTATGTGTTGATTATAAATTGGTCAGGTCACTTCTTTTCGGCTATAGATTCTTTGAAGGCAGGAATTCTTGACTATAACCCAATTCAATTCAGTTCAACAAACTGATACAATATTGGTCAAGTGACTATGCCCCTTATGCAAGTCATGGGGCAATTCTCTAAGAGAATAAATTGCAGAGAAGATGTCTGCCTGCTTTAGCAGAGGAAGTTTCTTCATCCAAAAATTCCCTATTTTTAGTGAAATTATAGCTCTAGAGTATCCCAGTCTTTGCTTAATATATTCTAAGGACAGAGCTGCTTAGTGACACAAGAGAGAAGTTGCTAAAACTAGAACTGAGTTCTCTTGGTTCCTAGTCCTGTGCTAGTTTACACTTGTCACCTGGGGTCCTAGAGATAACCCTCTAAATCCTTTTCCTTCCAAATGAAAGGATGCTGCAATCAACCCAGCACCCCAGGTGAGCTGAAATGTGGCAGGGAGGCCAACAGGGAGATAAGGACTGAGCTATGTCTGTGTACTCTCCTCCTTCAAGCTGGGAATTCTCTGATCCTTTTTGATCTGTTAATTCATTGATCCTTTATTCTGCACATATTTGAGGAAATGGAAATATAATGAGAATTTAATTACTTCACCCACCTCTGGCGCCGCAAGCCTGAGCATGCCAGGCCCATGTCACAGGCAGCTGTGGGTCCTAGGAGAGAGTGAGGATCAGGGAAGGAGGGTGGAAGCTTCATTTTTAATTGCTGTCACCCCCAATGGATAGGAAATTAGGTTTTGTTCTTCCAGCCTGCAGAGACATACAGTGTTTACATTAAAGATGCTTGGCTGGAGGAAGCCATCTGGTTACACTCTCTAGGCCTCCTGTATTTGCTAGGGGTTAAAACATATGAATTCTGGGGGCTCCCCCTAGGGCTCTCCTGATAAATAATTAGAGCATTTCCAGGGTCTGTTCTGGAATCTCAGTTAGGAATGAGAAATGCCAACTTCTGGGACTCATTCCCATCTTAGCCTTTCTATTATGTCTGAGAAGTAGCTGTGTATCAAGGTTTTCTCAACTTGACATGAAGACTGCGTTACTTAATCCTAGCCATCACTCCCCACTTCTTACTCTAAATTCTCTTGGAAACTGAATTATGGGAAAGTCTGCATATCCCCACCTTCTCAGTACAGCCTTGCCAAACTCTGGAATTAGATGAAGATCTTCTGGGTTGTTGGCTTGGTTCTTGGAGGGCCCTACATATTCACTTCAGTTCTTCACTTCTGCTTCTACAAATCAATAAGGCTAACTAGAGCTGAAGAAGGGCTCTTTCTCTAGACCAGAGATTCTTAATCTTGGGTCTGAACTTATTTTAAAAAAATGTCGATAAGTGTATCTCACTATAACTGGTTTCCTTTGTAAGCCCATGTATTTGATTTTATTTATTTAAAAATATTATTCTGAGAAGGACTCTATTGGCTTTCCCAGACTGCCAAAGGGCTCCATAACACACAGACACAAAGGTGAAAAATCCCTCTACCAGACAGTGTTCAGGTAGAGAGTGGTGAATTCTCACATTCATGCCTCAGAAGCCCATGGAGGTGAAATCCTTTTGAAGTCCTTGAGTAGATTAATAATCAACTGTTTTGCTTAATACTTTGTTCCAGAGCAAGTTGTACACACATATCTCCACTATTAAAGTGGTCAATTAAGCCAATGTTAAGGGTTAGCAGTGTATTCCTTCTCTTATGAATTTCTTGGGTGGTGTTTTATCTGAATAAGTCACGTAACTCAGACAATGACTTACTTACACTGATATAGGACTGTAAAATTCCAAAGTATTTTCCCATCCATTGGCTCTTTTGACTTTCACAACCCTTTGAAGTGAGTAGGCTGATACAAGAAGAGCTTGAGATTTCTTCTTTGTGTGAATTCCTTCCATGAGTGCAGATCACAAGTCAAGGAGCCCTAGACTCAGAAAAGTTAAGCAATTTGCTCAAGGTCACACAGCTAGCAAATGCCAGTTAGTCCTTGAACCCAGGTCTTCTGACTCCAAGTTTAATCTTCTTTCCATTAGATGACACTAAATGATGGCTCTAACTTGCCATTGGGACATTATTTAGAGCTTGAAGAAGTCCTTAAAGATCACATGGTCCAACCTCCTCATTTTAAATGACTTTCTCAAGATCAGGCAGGTAGTTTGTACCCAGGTCTTCTGACTCCATAACCAGCATTTTTTCAATCATACCATATTACCTCACCATTTTGGTTTGTCAAAGCAGAATTCAGGTAGAGGGAAGTCTTGTAGCAGGGTTTTAGGAATCCTGAATTCTAAATCTGGCCCTCCTCTGATTTGTTCTGTGACACTAGCTAAACCAATCCATCTCAATGTCCATCATTTCCTCCATTTATAAAGTCAGGTCCCTTAATCAATGTGGGTGGGTGTTGAATGTAAAAGTTACTGACGTAATGTTGGCAAAACACTTTGAGCTCTTTGAAAGAAAGGCTTTTAATAAATATACCATGTCACAATGATTATATATTCAGAGCTCCATATTTCCATTATATGGGCTATCATGTTACTTAGCTATAAGGAATAGAAATCTATTCATTTTCCATTTTCTTGTAACAGAGTATTAGACAGTATTAGAAATGATTCAGTGGTTTACTTAGTATTGTTCTTCATTTTCATAGACAAGTCTTTCTGGAATGAATCAGACCTTCTTGAAGAAAAGCTGGTAACACATCCAGCATATGCCATGGATTAATAATGGCACTTATTTTTAAATATCTCTCTCTCTCTCTCTCTCTCTCTCTCTCTCTCTCTCTCTCTCCCTCCCTCTCTCTCTCTCTCT
>NW_025379415.1:0-2971 GCF_016433145.1 Gracilinanus agilis
CTCTCTCTCTCTCTCTCTCTCTCTCTCTCTCTCTCTCTCTCTCTCTCCACTCTCCTAGTCCTCCTACTTATGATTACTTATTATCTCTTTCTTTTGCTTCCTTCTTCCATTATTCCATCCCTTAAAAGTGAAGAGTTCTCCCAGGTCTGTCCTTGGTCCTATTCTTTGTTGATCCCATCACCTCTTATAATTTCAGTTATCCTCTCTATAGAGATACTCTATGAATCTTCATCTCTAGCTCCAACCTCTACCCAGACTGCCAGTACCATATTCCTATTTGTTTGCTAAATGTCTTGAAAACATCTCAATCAGATTACAAATTCCTTGAGGGAAGAAAGTATGTATTTTTTCAACTTCATATTCTTAGTGTTTAGTTCAATGCTTATATGTAATAAGTATTTAATAAGTGCTTGGCTAATTTGAAGGTTATGGTCTACATACACTTACCTCTCCACAAGTAAAGCATTGTTCTTAAAAACTAAAATTCTGTTTTAATAAAGGTAAAAATTCATTAATGCCCAGAAAAGTACAACTATGTTTTAGGAAAGATATTATTATTCTGCTGTCATATCAGCTACTACACACAGGCAAAATGAAGTAAGAAATCTCAGATGACTATCTTTTTTAGGGAAAGAAGGGTGCTGACTTTTGAACCATAACTATCCAAAATTCATTGAATTTGCCAGATAATTAACCATCTTTTAATTTCAGCTTGTTTGCATAAACACAACTTTATTGCACAAATAATAATATTACTTGCCATCTGAAAGAATGAAGTTCGAATGAGTAAAATGTGTTGAATATATTTTGTGAATTTTCTTCTAATTAAACTTTTGATTGGATAGAGCTTTAATTTTATCAGAGAGGAGAAGGGAATTTAATAATCCTTCTTAATAATAGGCGATCCTTGCATGACATCAAAACAACAGGATGAAAGAAGGAAAGAGAATTCATTCATTTGGCAACTTTTGTCTAAATCATGTCCCAATTCCAGAATGTAGATAGATATCCAGATAACTGATTAGAAATGTCTATGTAGGTAGAATGGATTGAGAGAAAAAAGGGAAGTAGGAAGAAAAGAAAATGGAAGCAAATAAGTATTTTTTTAAACATCTACTCTATGCTAGTTACTGTGGTAAACACTTTACAAATACTGCCTCATTGGTTCCTTACAACAACCCTGGGAGGTAGATAATATTATTATCCATATTTTTCAGTTGAGGCAACTGAGGCAAATAGAAATTAAATGACTTGCCCAGGACCAAACATTTAGTAAGTGCCTGAGACAATATCTGAATGCAGATATTCCTGAATTCCCTACCCAGTGCTATATCTACTCTTACACCTTAGCAAGCTGCCTCTGCAAGGTACCTCATTATCATTTTCCTTATATTTAAAGTAAGAAGGTTGGACCAGATGACCTCTGCAATCTCTTCTAACAATCAATCAATATCCTATTATTATATAGTAATTCACGGAGGCCTCTTCCCAGGCTTCTTCCATGAAGCTGTAAGTTATTAGTAAGAATGTGCACAGATATTATCTAATGTGGTCCATGTTTTGGTTCTAAAGGCAAAAGTTGGAAGCCTGATCACACTGCAGCCAGTGTTGCAGTATCTCTAGGTTCATCAGGGAGAGAACAACAGAAGCAGATCCCAAGAGCATACTAATTCTCCCCAGACTGTGATATGTATATGTGATGCCTGGGTACTAGGCAAGTGCTGGTCATTACCTTAAAAGGCAAAATGGCCAGGAAAGGTCATTTAAAGTAGAGCAGCAGTCTGCCTAATTGCTCCATACTAAACTAATCTGTAGACTGCAGGACATTCCCCTGTGTGTCACGTAAGACAAGATCAGAAGGCATTGGTTTGTTTCTCTCTTCTGTTCAATCTGACCTAGAGAATTTCAGAAGCATGGCAGAGGGCCAATGGCATTTCTCAAGAGCCCTCTAGAGGCAATGCTTTATGGAAAGTAACAAAGCAGGAAGAAGGCATAATGGAACTTCTCATTCTTTTTGTGGGGGAAACACTTCAATACTCTATAAATATGTAATCTCATTAGTGTGGGTAGTTCCTCCTCTGTGGACACAGAATTGGAGATCTTCTGTGACTTGGAAGGGCAATCAATCAGTCCATCAACATACATTTATTAAGCACCTATTACATGCCATGTCTCAGAGAACTCCTGTAGCCAAAAAATGCAACATCTTCTTGCCAACATGGTGATAAGCTTCTCCAAACTTGGCTAGGATTGGTCCTCTAAAACCTTGGTTTCATTGCCAGATATGCACTCAATGCCTGTGTTCCAAGGGTCGCTTCTACACCACAAAGAGGTTTCAGTGTAGGATTTTAGTGAAAGTATCCTGGAGAATGTAGGAGAGATATAAATGGAAATTGATCCAAACATACACATGCTGGTAAACCATCATTATACAGTGACCTCAAATGCAGAATTTCACTGTGACTGAATTTATATATAAGGAAACAGATTTGTTACATACTGCCTTAAATTCACATTTACAGGGTTTTGCCTAGATCTAAGTGCCTTGATCTACATGTTTAGAAGGCTTCCTGGACTCCCTATGGTGTTCCATAGTGTCTGATGATGTTTTGCAGATTGCTTTTAGGGTTTGTTTGTTTTTAAATAAAAATACAAAGTTAAACCCAGCAGGAGGAAAGTCTCAGGGTTTTGTTTTGTTTTATTACAAAATAAAGGGCTCTAGCCTCTAGGAATAGAAAAGGAAAGATAGAGAATTGGGACAAGCTGTAGGTGGTAGCTGAGCTGATGGGTGAAAAGAGAGTTTCAGAGAATTTACCCAAGATAGGCAGGAATCCCAGCTCTATTGATCTAGAGAAGTCTATGTACTAACCAACTCTCAAAGGAAAGAAACTAAATGAAAAGCTGGTTGAAATAATGGAAAAGATTAGTAGTAGTAGTAGTAGTAGTAGTAGTAGTAGTAGTAGTAGTAGTA
>NW_025379416.1:0-6964 GCF_016433145.1 Gracilinanus agilis
TCTTTCTTTCTTTCTTTCTTTCTTTCTTTCCTCCTTTCTTTCTTTCTCCAGAAGAACAGTAAAAAGCTAGGCAATGGGAGTTAAGCAACTTGTCTAGTCATAGTTTTTTTTTTTTAAACCCTTGTACTTCGGTGTATTTTCTCATAGGTGGAAGAGTGGTAAGGGTGGGCAATGGGGGTCAAGTGACTTGCCCAGGGTCACACAGCTGGAAGTGGCTGAGGCTGGGTTTGAACCTAGGACCTCCTGTCTCTAGGCCTGACTCTCACTCCACTGAGCTACCCAGCTGCCCCCTAGTCATACAGTTTTGAAGTGTTCGGTCAGATTTGAACCCAGGACCTGCCATGTTTAGGCCTGGCTCTTTATCCACTGAGCCACAAGCACAGCTGCTCTCCTCATCCCTCTTTGTCATAACATCTCTCCAAAAAATGGAAGTAGCTATCATGTCATTGGTTCCTTTTCCACTTCTCTAAGTCCCCTCTTCTTTAGGCTATATCTTTTCATTTCCTTTAGTGTATTTTCATATAGAAGAGACTATTTGCCAGTATTTTATATTTGGGGAAATTATGCCCCAAAGAGGCAAAGTCTGACTTCTCCCAGGCCAGACAAGTAATTGAACTGCCATTAGAACTCACCCTATAACTAGAGCAGAAAATGCCTGAATCCTCCTGGCTAACCAAACATACATCTGGAAACCATTGGGTGGAGTAGGCATTAAGGATCCAGGAGACACAGCTCCTCAGAGTCATCTTCTCCCAATCTATCCAAAGGAATTTCAGTTCCTTTCTGAAGGCCAAGGTGTCAGGTTAAGTGTCAGCTCTTGTCCCAGAAAAAGGAGGAGGAGGAGGAGGAGGGAGAGGATATATTATTTTTAAAATATGATGCACTGGAGCTGGGGAGGGAAGGTTTGAGATGACCCCCGTCTCTTACTTCTCCTGCTGAAATGTCTAGGGGCAGGGCATCTCTTGTCCTTGACCAGCAGCTAGAGGAGTGTTCCACCCCCATCCTTCTCCACCCCTAATTGGAATCTGTTCTGGACTGGTAGCTAGTCACAAGATTAAGTGTTCAGTTTCTTCTCTCAATCCTTGGAATCAGGAGCAATACTGGAGAACTCAAAATAGGGCATGGAGAAGGGGAAAGGGCAAGGAATTAGACAGAGGGAGTGGTCAATTGTATTTACCCTTTCAGACACTCAGAACAGCTATAACTGGCTTTAAGTCAGTAGGTATAAAACAGCATAAGAGTGTCAGAGACAGCTTGGTGGCTCAGTGGATAGGGAACCAAACCTGGAATTGAGGGTAGGGGTCCTGGGTTTAAATCTGGGTTCAACTCACTTAACTTTAATTGCCTAGCCCTATCCTTCTTCTGCCTTAAATCTGATACGTAGCATTAATTCTAAGAGAAGATAGAAGGTAAGAGTTTTATTTTTATTTTTATTTTTTATTTTTTTTAAACATTTATTAATATTCATTTTTAACATGGTTACATGATTCATGCTCCTCCTTTCCCCTTCAACCCCCCCCCCCCGCACTCCCCCCACCCTTGGCCGATGCACATTTCCACTAGTTTTGTCATGTGTCCTTGATCAAGACCTATTTCCAAATTGTTGGTAGTTGCATTGGTGTGGTAGTTTCGAGTCTACATCCCCAATCATGTCCAACCTGAGAAGGTAAGAGTTTTAAAATAAAATAGGTAGTCACCGAGCACTATCAGTACACCAAATACAACTTTGATATCCTAGAATCCCCACAGTTCCTCATTCCACTTCATTCATTTATTTATTTATTTAGCTAGTTTTTTATTCATAACATTTATTTTAACAAAGTTGAATCCTCAAGATGAACTAGATGCTGCGACAGCTGCTCTCTTGGGTTTAGGTGTTGTTCCTTCACGGTATCTATTCCTGAAACGGCGATATACAATTTTTAGGTGCCTCATTCGACCAGTACCAGTGGCGTTGCGTCTCTTAGCCTTTGCACTCCAGTTCTACTTTCTCTTGTGTTTAGCAGGGTATCGACATTTGCCACATGCTGACTTCTGAAGATGGTTTGCCTTAGAACCACAATGATGGCACAAAGTGTGCGTCTTATTCCGGCGCTTACCAAAGGGAAAAGTCCCCTTCATTATCTTCCTTCTGTAGCTGGGACCAAAGAGCCTTATTCTACTTTAACACTGCATTGGGAGGAGGAATGGCGATAACTCTGCTGCTTAGTTGGCATGGAACCCGGGTTCTAGTCAAGGTCTGGTCATTTGACCCACCATGTGTCTTTGTCAGGGTATCTAACTAGCACAATGGAATCAGGAAGATTCCTTGAGTTCAAATCTGACCTCACAATCTTACTAGCTGTTTGACCATGGACAATTCATGTAACCCCACTTGCCTCAGTCTCTGCATTGGTAAAATGAGCTCAAGAAGGAAATGGCAAACTGCTCCAATATCTTTGTCGAGAAAACCCCAAGTGGGGTCATGAAGATTTGGAAATGATTGAAAAACAAAACAAAAAAAAGAAGCCACCTTGTCTAGTGGCTTAACTTTCCTGGGCACCTATGGAATGAAAGGATTGGATGAGATAATCTTCAGATCGGAAAATTTGTGACTCTATGATCCTGAATATGCTCCAACTATAGGAAGAGAGGAGAGAGGGAAAAAGAGAAGAGTGCAAGAAGGGTGGTGGCGTCCGTCAAAGACTGGGTCAGGAGAAATCAAACATTTAATCAATAAGTATTTATTTCATGCCTACTATGTGTCAACCACTGACCAAAACACAGGGGATACAAAAACAAAGATTATTCCTTGCCCTTGAAAAGCTTAAATTCTAAAGAGGGTGACAACATGTAGAAAAATAGATATATACAAGCTACACAGAACAGATTTAAGAGAAAGTTAGAGAAGACTTATATGAATCACATAAGCTGAAATAAGCAGAACCAAGAATAATAAATACAATGATTTCCACAATGAAAAGGGGAAATAAAACCAATAAAATGAACTTCTGCACTCCATAATTCTGCTTCAACTTCTTCCAGAAATCAATTAAGAAATCTACTTCTCATGTTTTTGCAGAGATGGGAGACTATGGGTATAGAATGTTGTGGATTCCATCAGGCACAGTTTATGTATTCATCATTTTTAAACTCATATTTTCCTGGCTTGCCTGGCCCTCTGCCATGTAGTTGTCCATAACTGGGCTAACTCTTCTCAAGTCATAGACTTTTCCACAGTTCAAGGACTCAGGATTTCATCTATGTGCGTGTCTCTTATACCAGAAAAGCATGCAAAAGGAGAGAGAGTTTGGGAAGTCAGGATCCTCAGACTTCACAAAAGTCTTCATTGTGTGGCATTTGTATAAACCAATTTAGAAATCAGATATTAGCACCGGAGAGGTTGAAAGGAAGCTTGACTGCGGAACTCTCAGCCCAGCTCTGTTGAGTATGTTGAGGTGGAAAAGAGAGGAGGCCTTGGAGTCGGATGACTGAGTCTCAAATCCCTGCTTTGATATTTCCTAGTTGGAATAATAAGATTCACACTATTTGCCTCAGAGAGCTGTACTTTGTAAACTTCAAAATGCTATATAAACAGGCATTGTTATTATATTAACTTTGGGCAAGTCATGTAGCCTGGCTGGACATTGGCTAAGCCAGCATGATACTAGATGACCTCTGGGGTTCCTTTCAGCTAGAGATTTATGATCCTAAGACTCTAAAGACTCCTGTAAGCTTTGTCCGACTTCCTGGGAGATTCCGAATATTTAATAAAATCAGGTCAAGAATCAAGTGTTTTTATACAATTAAAATTATTGTGCAGGTGGGAGAGGGAGAGGGAGGGAAGGGGATTCCCTAATAGTATGCCTGTAGCCTGAAAGAATCTAAAGATCGTTCCATGCTTCTCAGGATCAAACTCTCAATTCCCTTCCTCCAGAAGGGGAAACTGAGGCATGGAGGAGAGCACCAACACGATGGGTCAGGAATGGAAGCCAGGAGTTTGTACCAGACACGCCTTCTTGCCTCTTCTGAGATAGAGAGCGGAGCAGGGGCATCTGACCAGGTTGAGTTCTAATCCCACTCAGCTTTCCTGGATCCTTCTCAGCCCCCTCCCTGGTTCCTGATTCCCAGCTCCCCCTCCCCACCCTAGGCGCCTGCGTGGGAGGCCCTGGCTGAAGGACAGGGGAATCTGGCTTTGGCAAGAAGGATAAACTTCCCCCCACCCCAGCAGGAGCCTCTCTCCCACACAGGGCTCAGCAGCCCCATTGGGCTGGAGGATAACTGTAAATCCCTGCCGCCCACGGAGACAGCTGGGTCCAGGGTGCCTCTTGCAGACTTAACCCTTTCCAGGGCCGCTGACCTGCCTCTGGACTGGGCCTTCTGGACCTGGGTCTGTTACCTTCGGCACACAGAGGGCAGCTGAGAGCTAGAAAGGGGTGGAGGCCCTTCAGTGGGCCAACTGGGTGCTTCTGCCCCGATGCACAATGTTTCCCAAACAGTCTAGAGTCCTTGGAAGGAAGCACGGCTATTGTTTATTGTGGGGCTGCTGGGAAGATGGCCAGGCTTTAGTTAACTCTTTGTGAGGCTCCTGGGGAGGATCCTTCTGCAGCAAAGAGGTTACTAAGGTCAGGAGTCTCCTCCATCCTAACAAGGATCCCAAAGGGCTTTATTCAACACTAAATAGGGATGGATGCCAGGATGAGTATATGCCCAAACACCTGGTAGATAAGTAGCCACTGGAGGAATGCCCAAAGGCTTGGTTGGCTCTCCTAAAGGATCTTCTTCCTGGCCTGTTAGGAGGTAGCCTTGGCTTTCCCTGAAACTGCCACCACAAGAACCACTAAAGGATCAAGCAAAGGAAGTAGAGGCAGAGACATTGTCTCAGAAGGCCACTCTTAAAAATATAGCTGGGGGCAGTGAAGTGGCTTAGTGGATTGAAATTCAGGGATAGAGATAGGAGGTCCTGGGTTCAAATTTGACCTCAGACACTTCCTAGCTGTGTGACCCTGAGCAAGTCACTTAACTCCCATTGCCTAGCCCTTACCGCTCTTCTGCCTTAAAACCAATATACAGTACTGATTCCAAGATGGAAGGCAAGAGTTTTATATATATATATATATGTTTTATATATATGTGTGTGTGTATGTACATATATATATATATATATACTCTCTTCTTTGCCCTTTACCCTTTAGTGAATTAACAATTGGAATGTTTTTCTCCTCTAAGGAAGAATGACTCCATCTGTATTATGTAAAGGACAATAAGCCTAAAGTCAAGAGACCTGGCTTTGATTCTTTGCTTTGATGATTGTTAATTGTGTAAACCTGGTCACTTTATCAAAGCTACGAAGAGGAAACTTTACCTCCTGGGACTTCAGTTCCTCACCTGTAAAATGGATGCAATAACACTTGCATTACCAAGTTGTTGTGGAGGAAAGCCATTCATCTATCTTAAAGCATTATAGAAGTTAGTGTTATTATTGTCACTTTAGTAGTTATAAACTCCTTGAGGGCAGGAATTCTCTTTTTCTTAAAACAAACCAAAAAAAACCCACAACCCTTACTTTCTATCTTAGAATCAATACTGTGTATTGGCTCCAAGGCAGAAGAGTTGTAAGGGCTAGGCAATAGGGGTTAAGTGACTTGTCCAGGGTCACACAGCTAGGAAGTGTCTGAGGTTAGATTTGAATCTAGGACCTCCCATCTCTAGGCCTGGCTCTCCATCTACTGAGCCACCCAGCTGCCCCCCAGATTTTTTTTTCCAACTCTGTGTTCCTAGTGCTGGCCAGGCTTTGCACAGAGTGGTGGGTGCTTAATTAATTTGTTGAAGTCAAATGAAGTTCAACAATGAAGACTATGATCCCCTCCACACCTTAATGGACAAGTCTTCTGGTGTTGGCTTCTGTTGAAAAAAAAAAAAAATTCATCACGTGTCTGGGAATGGACCTTTCGAGAATGAACTATGATGAAGCCAGTTCATCAATTACCAGGATAATAATGGAAACTTTTTCAACTTGATTGGGCCTGCCAAAACTTGTGTGCTTCCCCTGTCAAAGCCTAGAGAACCCAGAATCAATACCGTGGCATGATGAAGAATCAGAGGAGGACAGTGAAGGAAGGAACAGTTGGAAGAACTGTAGTTTCCTGAAGTACTTTGGAAGCTCACTGTAGAAAGTGCCCAAATCTACATTCTTTGATGGGACCCTCACAACAACCTTATAAAGCAGGCTGAGCAGTGTCCATGCTCCATATTTTACAGACAAAGGAGTTGAGACTCAGAAAGGTTAGTCACTTGCCCTAAGTTATGTGGCTAGTCTTTGCTCAGATTAGTTCACTAAGACAGAGATCAGATGAGTTTGGTGGGGATAATATCTAGGGCAAGGACATTCTAGTGAGGGGTTGATAACCTAGGCAAGTCCTAGCAGATGGGGGAATGGGAAATAGCATAAGGAGTCCAGTCAAGGAGGCAGAACTAGGCCATAACACACAGGATAAATAGTATGTGTTTGTGGTACCCCAAGATGAATTTTTCCTACTACATAGTCTCTCCTAGGACTATGTCAGACCCTATTCTCCAGCAATTATCATTCAAAATGCTTCATCAATCAATCAGCAAGCATTTAAAAATGGCTTTATTTTTATTTTGAATTTAACAAATGGCAAATAAAATGGGCACTTGCATGTACTTACGTGATAATAAGATGAAACAGAAGATTGTACATGAAAACTGTATATTTCTTTGATGTAAAGCTTGCTTTTTTTTTTAAGTATATAACAAATTCAACCTATAGCTTTCAAAGATGTCTTACTTGTCTGTTTTTCTGGCCTTCCCTTTGCCCTCTTCTCTTCATTTAAATAAAATGTCTCAATGGCCCTTTTTAAAAATTTTCTCCTTCCTTCCATCCTCCTTCCCTTCCTTCCTTCCTTCCTTCCTTCCTTCCTTCCTTCCTTCCTTCCTTCCTTCCTTCCTTCCTTCCTTCCCT
>NW_025379417.1:0-5373 GCF_016433145.1 Gracilinanus agilis
TTAACATATCTCTCAACTTGCAATCACATTATTGGTGCTCCCTACAGTCTTTTTTTTTTTTTTTTTCTTTTTTTTTTTTTTTTTAAACCCTTGTACTTCGGTGTATTGTCTCATAGGTGGAAGAATGGTAAGGGTGGGCAATGGGGGTCAAGTGACTTGCCCAGGGTCACACAGCTGGGAAGTGGCTGAGGCCGGGTTTGAACCTAGGACCTCCTGTCTCTAGGCCTGACTCTCACTCCACTGAGCTACCCAGCTGCCCCTCCCTACAGTCTTTTGATGGCTTTCTTGGGTTGAACAATTTTCCCCTGTCAAATTTTTGGAAAAGATGGTGATAAGTTGTGGAATTATCAATTCTTTTATCTATATCCAATTTTTTGGCATCATTCACCTGTTTAAATAAGTCATGCCAAAGTTGCCTCATTTACACACTATATCTCCTTTTTGTAATTCTTCTAATTGACTTTGGTTTGATTGGTTAATTGGCTTTGACTTTTGCTCTAAAACTTGATGGGCTATTTATACTAAAAAAAAAAAATGACTTGGCAATGATCAGACTGGTTCATTGGGAACCATTCATTTTCTGTCTATGAGCATATCACAAAATGTGTTTGTGTTGTCAGTCATTGCCTGCTGAATCCATCATTTCCTGCTTTTCTTCTTGAAGAAAATATTCATGAAAATGAGTTTGAGATTTCTGCTCTGGTGACAAGCCTTTGGCACTCCTCATTTCCAATTGCTGAACAATGGTTTCCAATTTATTTTTCATTACTCTCTTTGTCCACCTTTACCTTGAAGAATTCTAGTCAGATATATAGGTCACCTGTGACTTCACTGGTCTAAGAAACTTCCAGCTGAGGAAGCTCCCTCTCCCAATGTAGGTTGATACCCTTTCTACAATTTTAGAGAAGGTAAGTAATTAGCAACTACTTAATTATAAAGAAATTAAGTAATTTGCCCAGGGTCACATAGTTGTAGTGTGCAATAGAAGGGCTTGAATTCAAGTTTACTTAATTTTGAAGCTGGCTCTCTATCCACTACTCTGTATCGCCTCTTTATTAAAATACATGTTGATTAATTTGATTTGGAAGATTTTGCTAATCTTTCATGGAATTCTTTGAGTTTTTCATTCTCTACAACAGATGGTAGGCTCAAAGGTAGCAATAATCATTTTTTCTTTTTTAATATTTGATTTTCCCAATTACATGTAATAATTTTCAACATATATTTTCCAAAATTATAAGATCCTAATTGTCTCCCTTCCTTCTATTTCTTCCCCTCTCCTGGAGATGGTAAACATTTGATCTATTTTGTATTGGTCAGTATGAGAGAAAATTCATATAAAACCAAAACCCCCAAATAAAAACACAAATAAACTAAAATTAAAAATAATATTCTTTGATCTGCTTTTTGAATCCAACAGTTCTTTCTCTGGAGGTGGACAGCATTCTTTGTCATACTTCCTTCAGAATTGTCCTTGATCTTTGTATAACTGAGAATAGCTAAGTCTTTCACAGTTGATCATCATACAATATTGTTGTTATTGTGTACAGAGTTCTCCCGGATCTTCTTATTTCACTCTGTGTCAGTTCATGTAGATCTTTCCTGCTGTTCCTAAAATTATCCTACTCGTCATTTCATATAGCATAATAATATTCCATCATTAACATACACCGCAATTCATTCAGCCATTTCTCAATGGATGGATGACCTCTCAAATTTCAATTCTTTGTTACCACAAAAATTATTGCTATAAGTACTTTTGCACAAGTTGATCCTTTCCCCTTTTTTGGATCTCTTTGGGATCTAGACCTAGTAGTGGTATTATTGGCTCAAAGGGGATGCACAGTTTTATAGCCCTCTGGGAATAGTTCCAAATTGCCCTCTAGATGATTGGATCAGTTCACGATCCTACCAACAATACATTAGTGTCCCAATTTAGGTAGCAATAGTCTTCAAGGTAGTCTTTCTACAACTATTTGCCATGAGATTTTTTTTAAGTCCTTACTTTCCACCTTAGAATGAAGGTAGAACAGTAGTAAAGGCTAGGCAATGGGAGTTAAGTGACTTGCCCAGGATCACACAGTTAGGAAGTTTCTAAAGCTAGATTTGAACGTAGGACCTTTCATCTCTAGGACTAGCTCTCAAATCACTGAGCTACCTAGCTGCCCCTGCCATGAGATTTTTAATGGGAAGGGGCCTAGAGTTCTGTGAAATTATATTTCTTGTTGCTCTTGGACAGATAATAAAACCACCTCCACCAACCCTTTTCTTCATTTCTCTAAGAAATGCCAGCCAGCCATCCTTTCAGTTAGCTTGTACTTTCTTTTTTCTCTTGGTTTCAGTTAAATCAGTTAAATCAAGTTTAGTTAAATTCAGTTAATTCAGTTAAATCAAGAATGTCAGAAATGGTGTGATTTGGTTCCTCTTGTATTATTATGTCTCTTTGTGGATCATTGAATGAGGAACTCACACTCAGACTACCAAAAGTTAGCTTAATTTTTAAGGAGAATGTGTGAATATGTACATAGATAATAGCTAGCATTTTCAGAGAGTTTTTAGGTGTGTAAAGTATTTTCTGTATGTTTGATCATCACAACCACCATTATTCCCATTTTATAGATAGAGAAATTGCCCAGCATCACATAGCTAATATCTGAGACATGATTGGAACTCAAGTCTTTCTGACTCAAAGTCTAGAACTCTACGTTCTGCATTTCATCTTTCTCTCTCTCTCTGTTTCTATCTCTCCATTCCTCTTCCTCTCTCCTCTCTGTCTATCTGTCTCTGATTCTCTCTCTTTCTCTCTGTCTCTTTTTGTGTCTCTCTCTGTGTCACTATTTCTCTCTCTCTCTCACATACACACATCATCATCATCATCATCATCATCATCATCATCATCGTCATCATCATCATCATCATTTACCTCATCAGGCAGTAGGTAAGTACAAGAGAACCTAGGGCCAAATCTCATTTCTGACGAATACTTATGTGACTTTTGGTCAAAATGGGGCTTCAGTTTCTTCATTTTAAAAATGAGGTAGTTGAGCTAGATAGTCTCTAAAGTCCCTTTTAGCTCTAGCTTTGGCTAAACTCTTTGTAGTCCCTCCACTGGTAACTTCATATTTTTAACTAATTCTTCTTGCTAAAGAGTAGTCTACTCAGTTGTTTCAAAGCTGCTGAAGGACTGCAAGTGGTATCAGTCCTTTTCACATTTATTTCTACACCCTGGAGTGGATTCCCAGTTACCTTACCCTATTTATAGCTCTACTGCACCTGTACCCCTTTAGAAATCACTACATCTTTCCCATCATTCTACTTGGATTCTATTCCTTCTCTAATAAGATGGCTGAAGCACAAGCAGAGCAATTAGGTTATTTGTCTCATAATCTGTTTTCTTTTTTCTTTCCTATCCATAGGGAGAATAACAGCTTTCAAAGTTACAGCATATAAAAATCATAAAATTAGCAAAATATAAGAATTGTCTTTTATTTGTACCATGATATATGTCCTTTTCTAAAACCTTAGAAATGTTTCTGAAGTAGAAACTTAACTATGCTATTCATTTTACTGGGACAGGCTCCCTCATCACCTTTTTTATGCAAATTCAATTGCATACCAAGTCCAAAAAATGTGCCACTGTCTCTTCCTATAGTGGAAAAAGCGCAGCATTTGGAGTCAAAGGAACTGCTTTCTAATTCCAGATGAGCCATCTCCTACTTATATAACCTTAGGCAAGATATTTAGCCCCTCCAGGCTATGGTTTCCTTTATCTACAAAACGAAAGGGTAAGATTGGCTGACCTTTGAATTCTTTTCCAACTCTAACCCTCCAATCCTTGGACTTAAAAGACAAAACTTATGTTCCCTTCCATGACTTTGTTATCACTTAGAAGGTAAAAATTATGGAGAGAAAAAGAGAGAGACTAAATGTTCTTCCAACAATTCAGATTTTATACTAAAAGAGTCTAAAATCTTATTATATACTTGCGTGAATATTCTTGAATTCTAAACCATTGAGACTTTCAGATTCAAAAATGAGTATAGGTTTGTCTGTTATCTTGTCAATTGGTGAGAAAAGAGAAATCAGGATTGTATCACCAGAAGCTAACTAAGAGATGTCTATTTCCATTATTCTGGCTTGCCTCTTCCAGATGAATGCATTTTCATCTCCCTTTGGGCTTTCCTTCTTTCAATATTTCCCCAACCTGATCAGTTGGAGCCCTGACACACTGGCAGGCCCTGCTGCAAAGATGAATATGGCTAATTTGGTAGATAAAATTCTAATCTTCCTTGTCTTGATTGTCAATTTCTGAAAAGTAATCTAAGATGATGTCTTTATCCCATAATTTATTGTGTCTTAGTTTAACTGAAGATGTAGTTTGCTAGAGCTAATTGCAATCTCTCATCTGATTGGTGGAAGACTTGGGACTGAAGACACGGGTACTAATTGTGGGAAATGGGCTCACCTCTGGAATCCCACCCAATAGAAAGTCTACGGCCAGTGTATATGTTGGAAGATGCTAGTAAGCATGCTTGGATTTCTTCCCTCTGTATTTGTGGACTTTATCTCCTCAGTCCAGCTGAAAACATTGCAGATAGCGACTTGGAGAACTGGGGAAGGTTCCCTTGTTGAGTGGGTTTGCTAGACTCCAACACAAAGTAGAGTTCTGGAAAGCAAGCAGGATGCAGAGGCAAGCCGGTAGGTGCCAGCCGCTGGCATCTGGAGATACGAAAACATATTTGTCAAAGTGTATTCTTATTTTAGAGACTGAGTGGTATAAATAGAATAGCCATATATAGGTATGCGAGTAGAGACCAGACCTGCAATTTCACTAGTATAACCAACTCAGGGTTCAAAAACTTCTCTACCAAATACTGGTCAACAGTTTCAGCAATTTTTTGTCATAGTTGCCTACAGGAGCAATGTCAAACTCAAATAGAAATGAGGACCACTAAACTGCAAAAGCAGTCCTGTAAGCCACATGTTGACTTTGAAAATCCTACATTAATATATTTATTTTTTCATTATATATCAGCACATTCAAATCAGGTAGAAATTGCATTTTAATCTGGTTCAAAAAGTTTGAAGTAATTTGTCCAAGGTCACACAAACAGTATGTGCCAGAGGCAGGACTGAAACCCAGGTCTTCTTGACTCTGAAGTCAGCTTCAATGACTAAGGAGAGAGAGACAGACAGACAGACAGACAGACAGACAGACAGACAGACAGAGATAGAGACAGACAGAGAGAGAGAGAGAGACAGACAGAGAAAGAGAGAGAGACAGACAGAGACAGAGACAGAGACAGAGACAGACAGAGAGAGAGAAACAGAGACAGAGAGGAGAGGGAGAGGGAGAGGGAGAGGGAGAGGGAG
>NW_025379418.1:0-3169 GCF_016433145.1 Gracilinanus agilis
GAAGGAAGGAAGGAAGGAAGGAAGGAAGGAAGGAAGGAAGGAAGGAAAGAAGGAAGGAAAAGCTGGCCCAAATTCTTAGGTACAAAGCTTTAAAAAAGGAATTTTAGCAAGTTGATAAGTCTACTTAGAAGATCCCTGGAGAAGCACAAATTTAATAGATGGAAGATGAGTGCAAATAAAGACATAGAAAAGAATACTTGATAGGAAGTTTGGTTAAGATTCCACACCTAATTTTCTATTTTAGATGAAAAATTAGAACCGTTCCACACATGTCGGAGGTTAAGATGATAGCCAAATAAATACAATACTTCTTGCTAATGAATCAGCTTCAGTTGCCTGGGGAATAATAGTACTGATGCTATAGCTCATAGTTTTCAATTTTTACAAAAATGCTTATTTTCCTGAACCATCTCTTTCCCCTAGGATATGCCTATTCATTTAACCCCTTAGTTAACTGTCATGGCTAAGATAGACCATCATATATATTTCCCCAAAAAGTGACCAATGGGCTCTTAACTGACACAAGTGTTGATAGTGACATAAGGATTTTGGCAAATAATTCCTGGGGTTTAATAAATAAAATATTTCTCTGAATCACTATCAAAATGGAACTTTTAGTCAGCATTAATTTTTTTTTAATTTTTATTTTAAACCCTTCTGTGTATTGACTTATAGGTGGAAGAGTGGTAAGAGTAGGCAATGGGGGTCACGTGACTTGCCCAGGGTCACACAGCTGGGAAGTGTCTGAGGCTGGATTTGAACCTAGGACCTCCTGTCTCTAGGCCTGGCTCTCAATCCACTGAGCAACCCAGCTGCCCCCCCCCCCTCAGCATTAATTTTTGGAATTAAATCACTATATTAAGAAAGTATTGGGGGCAGCTGGGTAGCTCAGTGGATTGAGAGCCAGGCCTAGAGAAGGGAGGTCCTAGATTCAAATCTGAACTCAGATACTTCCCAGCTGTGTGACCCTGGGTAAGTCACTTGACCCCCATTGCCTACCCTTACCAATCTTCTGCCCGGGAGCCAATACATAGTATTGACTCCAAGAGAGAAGGTAAGGGTTAAAAAAAAAAAAAAAGTATTCTATGTGCATTATTAGCCATTAAGAATATAGTAAAGCACAAAAGCAACAGAATGATTGCTGAAAATAAATAAATAATTGAATAAGTGCTGTATTCAATGTATCAAAAAGAGTATTAAATTCATCTGCTTAAAAAACCAGATGAGTCACATAACAAACAATATAAAGAATATAGATAAGGAATAAAAAATAAAAAGTAAAGGACATCTGAAAAGAAATTCAGTTAATACCCTTGAGCTATAGCATAGTAGCCTGGCTATCAGAATGCTAACTATTTTACTAAAAATGAATGATATAGATATAAGCATTATATTCAGGCTGACAAATATATATAAACTCAGTCAGAAGATGTCATTGATATAAATTCCTTCATGTGTGTTAATGAAAAAGAAAGTGCTAAATAACTCTCAGATGTTGACTATAATATAATGATCTCCTAAAATTATTCCTCATACTATTTTCATATGTTTTACATTACAAACTGGGAATGGTTATCATTTCCATTTAACAGAAGAATAAAAATTACTACCACAACCTGCACATTCAATTAAGAAAAATGGTTTCTGAAATCACAAACTAATAGTTTAAAATTTTTATTGTATATATAATAGCACCTAATTTGCTATTAACAAACAAATTAAATAAATATGAACACTACCACCATGATTATGCTTTGAAACTGTAAGCAGCCTAAAATAGCGAACCGATAAAGAAAACAATGTCTTAGCAATTTCTATTTAATATTATTGAAGGTGATCAGCTGATTGGACTAGACTGAATATTGCTGAGTTTTATTTCCAATACCAACCTCATAACCAGTGAAGTTTCACATTTTCTGGCTCACTCAACTTACTTCATCCCACTTTTAAAAAAACTTGACCCATAAGTAACAGAGGACAGGCAGAAAAAAGTCACTCATTTCCAGACTTTCTGCTCCTTGAGGGCAGGGAATGTCTCTCTTTTAGCATATATTTATATCCCCAATACTGAGCACAGTGGGTGGAACATAGTATAGGCTTAAAAAATACTTCCCTCCTTTCATCAAATATAGACCCTGAGAGATCATCAAATTCTAGGAGGTAAAGGAATTTCCTAAAGTTATGTAAGTGGTAGAGTAATCAACACAGTCATTGAAATCCTGACTACAAATTCAATGTTTTTCCTATTATTCCTCACAGTCATTTTGCTAGAGAATTTTTTTATAGGGCAAATACTTATAATTTTATATAATGGTTAGTATGAGTATGCTTTTTTTAAACATTTATTAATAATCATTTTTAACATGGTTACATGATTCATGCTCCTACTTTCCCCTTCACCCCACGCACTCCCCCCACCCATGGCCAATGCACATTTCCACTGGTTTTCTCATGTGTCCTTGATCAAGACCTATTTCCATATTGTTGGTAGTTGCATTGGTGTGGTAATTTCCAGTCCACATCCCCAATCATGTCCACCCCGACCCATACGTTCAAGCAGTTGCTTTTCTTATGTGTTTCCTCTCCTGCAGTCCTTCCTCTGAATGTGGGTAGCATCTTTACCATAAATCCCTCAGAATTGTCCTGGGTCATTGTATTGCTGCTGGTACAGAGGTCCATTACATTCTATTTTACCACAGTATATCAGTCTCTGTGTACAATGTTCTTCTGGCTCTGCTCCTTTCGCTCTGCATCAGTTCCTGGAGGTCTCTCCAGTTCGCCTGGAACTTCTCCAGTTTATTATTCCTTTTAGCACAATAGTATTCCATCACCCGCATATACCACAGTTTGTTCAGCCATTCCCCAATTGAAGAACATACCCTCCTTTTCCAGTTTGTTGACACCACAAAAAGCGCAGCTATAAATATTTTCATACAAGTCTGTTTATCTATGATCTCTTTGGGGTACAAACCCAGCAATGGTATGGCTGGGTCAAAGGGCAGGCATTCTTTTATAGCCCTTTGAGCATGATTCCAAATTGCCAACCAGAATGGCTGGATCAGTTCACAACTCCACCAGCAATGCATTAATGTCCCAATTTTGCCACATCCCCTCCAACATTTATTTCTCTCCCCTTCTTTCATTTTAGCCAATCTGCTAGGTGTGAGGT
>NW_025379419.1:0-7543 GCF_016433145.1 Gracilinanus agilis
TGATCCAACTATTATGGAGAGCAATTTGGAACTATGCCCAAAGGGCTTTAAAACCAGGATGCTCTTTAATACAGCAATCCTACCATTGGGTATCCAATAGATTTTGGTATCCAAAAGATTTTAAAAGGGGAGGGGTGAGGAATTGCACTAAAATTTTGTACCAAATATTTGTATTAAAATATTTATAGCAGTTCTTTTTGTGGTGGCAAAAAATTGGAAGTTGAGGGGATGTTCATTAAATGATGAATGGTCGAACAAGTGGTGGTTTTTGATCATAATGGAATACTGTTGTGCTATAAGAAATGATGAGAAGGATGAATCCAGAAAAACCTGGAAAGACCTACCTGAACTGAGGCAGAGTGAAGTAAGCAGAACCAGAAGAACATTGTACAAAGTAATAGCAATATAATACAATAAACAATTGTGAATGTCAACTATTCTTAGCAATATAGTAATCCAAGACAATTTCCAAGGACTCATGATGAAAAATGCCATCCATCTCCAGAAAAAGAACTGATGGAGTCTGAAAGCAGGCCGAAATATACTATATTTCATTTTCTTTCCTTTCTTTCCTTTCTCTTTCTTTCCTCCTTCCTTCTTTCCTTCCTTCCTTCCTTCCTTCCTTCCTTCCTTCCTTCCTTCCTTCCTTCCTTCCTTCCTTTCTATCTTATCAATTCTAGGACAGAGTGACAAAGGTTAGGGTTAAGTGACCTACCCAGGGACACACAACTAGGAAGTGTCTAAAGTCAAATTTGAACCTCATTCCTTTCAATTTTAGGCCTGGCACTCAATCCACTGTGCCACTTAGCTGCCCCTGGAGGTCCCTTTCAACTCTGAGATTTTAATTCAGGTCTTAGAAGACCTGGTAGGGTAATCGGTCAGGTACATGTTGGTAAATGTTTAACAACCAGTTCTGAGAGAGAGAGAGAGAGAGAGAGAGAGAGAGAGAGAGAAAGAGAGAGAGAGATTCTGCATAACACACTTCTAAGTTTAATCTGCACTGTTAACCCTTTAACTGGCATTAACATTTTCTCCATAATTGTCTTAAGTCTAGACAATCACCAAAACAATTAATCATGTCCTATGTGTACTGTTTTTTGATTTCTGAGGTGAAAATCAATACACTGAAAATTGAACAATCAGCTCCTGAACCTGTAAGAGTCATGCCAGCATGCCAGTAGGTTAGGAAAGCCATGGTTTTATTCTTGAGGATTCTCCCAGGGTGGGAACTCTCAGGATTCAGGTCCAGAGCTCATCTATGACATAGTCCTAGAGGGCCCAGAGAGGTTGTAACACATCGCCAATATCTGTCAGAGGCAGGACTTGTTTGGGGTCTTCCTGACTCTGAGGCTGGCCCTTTATCCACATGCCCCACTGCCTCTGGCAATGTGTAAGTATTTAGCGCCCATGCCAAATGCAGGATTATTCTGCATGGGGGCTCATCAGTGCTTCTGCTTGTTCTTGCTCAAGTGACTTGTAAGGAATGGCTAGAAACCCTTATCCCCAATCATTTCCGCCTCTCCCCAGTTTCCTAGGTAAGGGATCTTTTTTACATCCACATGCAATCTCTAGAAGCTGCTGGGCAAAGCCTCCCACCAAGGAGCGCCATGAGAACTCTGAGAGGAAACATCTAAGCCAGAAGGAACGCTCCCTTGGCCCATCAGCAAAACTAACCACACATGGAAACCAAATGAGCTTCCTGGGCCCATTGCCACCAGCCCAGTCAGTTTCCTGGACTCCAGGCCATGGCCCACCTACAGTTGGCGGGAGGCCTGTCAACTGGTGACTTTGAAGGGTTGGGGTGGCCCCTTCGGCCAAGGTGATCACTTAGACAACTTGATCGAGATCATGCAGGGCAATTACTATGACTGGCTAAATGTCCAGATTAGGAAGGATTTATGAAGTGTTTACTTAGAGTAAGGGCTGGGGTTGGGGGGATAAAAACCCAGCAGAGCTACACCCTTGAGGGACTCGGGGGCAATTCAGAGGAAAGATGAGCATCTAGACAAAATGAGGGAGAGAAGTGCAAAGGGGAGGTCCCTCACAAAGGTCTATGGGCACCCTAAGGAGGGATGGGGCAGCAGGGCACTGGGCACACAGTCCTGATGACTCTGGAGTCAGAGTATCCTGATTCAAGATCAGTGAAATCTCAGGGCATTCCCTATCCTATCCCTACTATGTGCCAGGCACTAGACAAAAAGGAAAAGGTTCCCCTTCCTCTTAAATAGATAATATACAGGGGGCAACTGGGCAGCTCAGTGGATTGAGAGCCAGGCCTAGAGACAGGAGGCCGTAGTTTCAAATCTGACCTCAGACACTTCCCAGATGTGTGACCCTGGGCAAGTCACTTGACCTCCATTGCCTACCCTTACCACTCTTCTGCCTTGAAGCCAATACACAGTACTGACTCCAAGATGGAAGGTAAGGGTTTAAAAAAAAGAGAATATACATTCTCCTGGGGCGGGGGGGAGTGGCATGGGGGAAAGGATATCTGAACAGATAGGCATATGCAAAAGATATATTCAGTAAATATAAAATAATTTGGGATATGTGGGAGGGAACACTAACAACTGGGGAACAATCAGAAAAGCCTTCCTAGTTTGTTGTTGTTAAGTCATTTCAGTTGTGCCTGACTCTTTGTGACCCCATCTGGGGTTTTCTTGCCAGAGAGACTGGAGTGGTTTGTCATTTCCTTCTCTAGCTCATTTTTTACAGATGAGGAAACTGAGGCCAACAGGGTTAAGTGACTTGCCCAGAGTGAGACAGCTAGTAAGACTGAGGATGGATTTGAACTCAGGTCTTCCTGCCTCCAGGCCCAGCACTCTAACCACTGGGCCACCTAGTTGCCCTAAGCCTTCCTGTAGGAGGTACTAAATGCTGTAAAGAAAGTTAGGGATTCTATGAGGGGGTGAGGTATGGAGGGAGAATATTCCATCATAGATCATAACCTCTGCAAAGGCATGGAGGTGGGAAATCAGATGGTTTGTACAGGGAACAAGAAATAAGCCAGTCTGGCTTGAACATAGAGTTCATGATAGCAAATAATGTACAATCAGTCTAGAGAGGTAAGTTGGAACCATACAGTGAAAGGTTTAAAGTGCCTACTGGTGACATTTATCCTAAAGGGAAAATGGGTAGCCACAGAAGTTTCTTGAGCCATGAAGTGGCACAGTCATCCCTATACTTTAGGAATATCAATTAGGAACTCTTCCCACATATGTGAAGGCTTCCTGGGGGAGATGAACAACTAAACAGGTGCTTCAGTGTAAGAGAGTAGGGGAGGGTGCTCAGATCTAGTCACACAGAACAATATAAGCCCAGGGGTGGGGAAGGGAGGAGAGTAATATGAAATAAGACTGGACAGGGAGGTTATTGAATGATTTTTAAATGCCAGGATTAGTGTTTGTACTTCCTTGAGTAAGCAATGGGGAGCCATTAAGGATTTCTGAGCAGGTGAGTGACTACGAGAGCTCGGCTTTAGGAAGGTTTTCATTCAGCACATAAAAGATGAGTTGGAGGAAGAAAGCCTGGAGGCCAGTAGATCAGTTAGAAAACTATTTCAGTAGTCCAGACAAGGGGCAATAAGGTCTTAAACTGGGGTAGATACTACGTGAACAGAAAAGAGGCATTAGATAGGATGCCTTGTCTGCTGCCATCACCATTCAGAATTTCAGAGTTAGCAAGGGACGCCAACAGATGCCTGAACCAGAATCGTCTTTCCAACAAGGGCTCGTCCAGCTTTAGCTCAAAGACGACTGCCAGGCAGGCCTTCCTCCTTCCCTCAGCTCCCAAGGCAACCAGTTCCATTCTCGGATAGTTCTAATTGTTAAGCAGTTTTTCCATACATCTAGTCCAAACTGACCTCTCAATCAAGCATGTGTTTCTTCATCAGCTCTTCAAAAACTGGAGGACCCCCTGCTATTGCCTCCTTATTCAGGGATACGTGTGTGTGTGTGTGTGTGTGTGTGTGTGTGTGTTGTAATAGGGAAAGAGACTTATAATAAGAGACAGTATACATATATGTACATGTAGAAACAAACATGAAAAATGCTGAACCATAGGAAAGATAAGAACAATAACTGACATATTTGCCAAGTGCTTTATATCATGTAATATATATTTGGGATGGGTAAGAGGGCATACTAACAATTGGAGACAATCAGAAAAGCCCTCGTTAAAAAAAAAAAAAACCCTCTTGCCTTCTGCCTTAGTATCAATTCTAAGACAGAAGAGTGGTAAATATTAGGCAATCGGGGTTAAGTGACTTGTCCAGGGTCCAGCTAGGAAATATCTGAGGCCAGATTTGAACCCAGGTCTCACTCCGGGTCTGGTGGGCCCTCTATCCACCTAGCTTCTCCTAGGAAAGCCCTCTTGTAGGAGGTAACAACTTAGGCCTGCTCTTCTGCAGGTTAACCATCCCATTTCTTGAGCTAGTCTTCATCTGAAATTAATTCAAGGTCTTTATCAATGGGATGGTCTTCTTTCTGACAACTCCTCATTGTCCTTCCCAAAGGACATCTCTGGACCGCCTGGCCAAAATAGAGGACACCGGGATATCACCTTCTTATTCCTTTTTATCAACAGGCATCACAATTATACTATTCACTACATTCCAACTAGCCCTAAATAGGGGCCGATGAGGGATTTGCCCAGGATGCATTTCCTTATGGATATGTTAAGAAAAAAAGCAGCCCCAAGATGCACTGGGCCAGAGCCCCAGTTGAAGCCAACTTAAAGACAGAACAATATATATCATGGAATTCATGCTGGATGGGAACATCCCAAAATACAAAGAAAAAAACACCCGCAGATACGTATGGCCCTGAAAGATGTTACATAGCCCATGTGATGACTGGGAAAGCCAATGCAAAAGCAGCAATCGTCACTCCCAGAACTTGAGGGATTTGTCATGTGTTCTTCACTTTCTAGAACCAGAAACCCACCACCAGAAGGGCGCTTTTGGTAACGGTTTCAGAGGGCCCTTCTAGAAACTGGCCAAATCCACAGAAATGGCTTCCACCAAGGAGGTTCAATGATAACGAGGGCACCTGGGTCTCAATAAGACCTTGCTTCAAGTCCCACCTCTGACACATGCTGGCAAGTCACCTAACCTCCCCAGGCAACTCTCCAAGACTGGAAGTTATATAACAGGTGCCAACCTGCATTGGGAGAGGGAGTTTCCTCACTGGGTGTTCCTCATACCAATGAAATCATAGGTCTACTACATGCACAAATTTAATTCTAGGAGCCCTTTTTGCGATAGCCAAAGATTGGAAGCTAAAGGGGCTGTCCTCCAAACATTGTAGTATGGGAATGCAATAAAATATCACTGAGCTCTAGGAAGTGATGAAATGTATCATCTCAGAGCAAACTGGGAAGCCTTTTGTTAACTGTTGCAGAGCGAGAGTAAAAGAACAATTTATAAGATGTTAATGACATTACAGAGAATAGCCAACTTTGAAAGACTGGAACTCTGATCCAGGCAGTGACAAACCAGGGCTCCAAAGGAATGAGAAAAGTACTCACCTCCTGATACAGAGGAATGAACTTAAAATACAGAAAGACATGTTTTTAGACATAGCTAATGT
This sequence comes from Gracilinanus agilis, assembly GCF_016433145.1. Lineage (NCBI taxonomy): Eukaryota > Metazoa > Chordata > Mammalia > Didelphimorphia > Didelphidae > Gracilinanus > Gracilinanus agilis. The sequence goes on from NW_025379419.1 coordinate 5,589, forward strand.
GGGAATTTGCTTTGCCAGATTATTTTGATATGCATTAAGGATTTTTTCCCCCTTTGCTTAATGGAAAGGAATAGATCAAATAAATATACTGTTATTTGAAAAATGTCTTCAATTTTTAAAAATTAAAAAAAGAAATTCTAGGGCTGGTCCTCAAAATGCTAATTAGCCACTTTCTGGATTATAAAAACAGAGATTTAGCACTTGAAGAGACCTCAGAGGTCATCTGATTTGGACCTTCTTCTTTTGCAGATAAGGAAACTGAGGTCCAGGGCATTAAGTGACTTGCCCAAGGACACATGCTAGTAAGTGGCAGAGCACAGTAACTCAACTTCAGCTTTGGCCTTAAAGTAAGAAAGATCCAGGTTCAACCATGTTTCTGATACTTTCTAATTGTATGCTGGGCAAGTCATTTAACCTCTGTGCCTCAGCTATCCTATCTGTAAAGTGAGGGAGTTGGACTCAGTTGCTTCTAAAGTGTCATAAAATTTCTCCTCTTATGATCTCTGATTCCAAATCCCAGGTTCCTTCCAGGGGACAATTTTTATGGACCATTTTCCCACCCCTTTTTCCAACTTTTCAGTGTATAATCAAGTGAAAGGCACTTAACAAATATTGGTATAGTTACTAGTAAAATAGCTTAAATTTTCATATATTATCTTGTGTAGTCTTCCCAATGTTTTAGTGTCATCTCTCCCATTTTTCAGATGAGAAAAGCGAGGCCCAAAGTTCAGTTTTCCCAAAATCAGATGGTAAGGTAGTCACAGGATTAGGATCCAGGGACCTAGTCAGAATACTTTTTGAATCGCTCATGCAGTCATTCATTTAGTCTACAAATATGGAGGCCTACTATGTGCTATGGGAGGCACTGTGCCAAGGTGCTGAGAGCCAGACGCATATTTCTGACTTCTCTAGCTCCTTTCTAGTCTCAAAAGTGAGGAAGCTCTGGAAAGCTGCCCCTACACTAGAAATGACCAGCCTGGCACTGTGGAGAACGCCAGGGGAAGAAGGGCTGCTTCTCTCACCCAGTTCTGCCAGTCCCTGCTTCCTTGGGTTCTCAGGGAAAGGCAGGGCCCCCTCTTTGCCCATTTACAGCAGAGAGTTTCTTTGGCTTACTCAGAAGCAGGCTGACAGACAGCTACCCTGCTGGGGCTGCTGTCTGACAGTGGGAAAGTGCACACACCTAACGGGAAACACACCCAGGAGGAGCAGGGGGATTGGGCTGGCTGGCTGGCTGCTTACATGTGTCCTGTGGAAGAGTATGCGTCTAGGTTTGTCTGTTGGGCGCTTGTTTCTGTGTGCGTGTCAGTGTCTGTGAGAGTGACTGCATTTGTCAATGGATTGTGTGTCTACGTGTGTCTCTGTCTTTGTGACTGCTTGTGTTTGTCTAAACGTGAGTCTGTTTATCTGTATCTTTGTGACTTTGTGACTGCCTGTGTGCCCGAATCTAGAAGCTTGTGTGAGTGTGTGTCGCTGTGTGTGTGTGTGTGTGTGTGTCTGTGTGTGTGTCCAGGTGTTTCCCCATGGAAACAAGGTGGCTCTTGGCTCCCGCAAGCCCTGGTGGCAGCGCCAGCAGTAGCCCCAGCCTTGCTCCCGGTGGGGGGAAGCTACCAGTGGCAGCCTCCTCCTCCTTCTCCTCCAGCCCGACATGCCCATTGTCCCTGTCCCTGTCCCGGTCCCGGACCAGCTGGGTGCGCCCGCTCCGCCGCACAGGGCATCCCGCCTCACCTCGCTTGCCTCCCGGCTCCTGCATCCCCTCCAGTGCCATGGGGCTGTGTCCCGCTCTGCCCTCTCTTCCCTTCCCTCCTCTCCTCTCCTCTCCCCTCCCCTGCCGCTCACGGCTCCGTTCAGTACACTCGGGAACATTCTGGCTCCCGACCAAAGGCCCCCGGGGCTCTGAGGTGCCCCTGCTCCTTCCTCCCCAGCCTGGGCTCCCCAGGGCTACCCGTGCCCCATTG
>NW_025379420.1:0-4692 GCF_016433145.1 Gracilinanus agilis
TGGAGTCAATACTGTGTATTGGCTACAAGGTAGATGAGTGGTAAGGGTTAGGCAATGGGGGCCAAGTGACTTGCCCAAGGTCACAAAGCTAGGAAGTGGTTGAGGCCAGATTTGAACCCAGGATCTCCCGTCTCTAGACCTGGCTCTCAATCTACTGCTGCCCCCTCAGAATATTTTTAAATGCAGAAAAATATGCTCATACATTTACAAAGGAAATCAATTATATCAAAATATAATTTTAAAAATAGCCCAGACAATAAGTTCATAAATACTAGGTTAAAAACTCTTTTATTAGATGTTCTCTATAAATGTTCTTATAGTCTGTGCTTTCAGATCTGATCTTCTAGGTTCTAGGTGCTAAAAATATGCATTAAAAGGTTACTTCCTGATCCATTATTTTGTGTTCTTAATATCTTTCTAGCTCTAACGGTCTTTGGTTCAATGATAAATGTTCAGTTGGATTTATTGATTTTTATGTAGAATGAAAATATTTCAAAACACTCTGTCAGATACACATCTTTTAAGGGGCAGGAAATGGAAGAGTTGTAAAAACCAGACCCTCTTTCATGTTAAACAAATACATTAATGATGCAATCCAGAGCCTGAGCTCAGCTTCTCAGGCTTTTGTGATGGATATGAGACTTGCTTGATAACATCCAGGAGGCAGATTTCAAAATTTACTGAGAATATTAAATTGGGAAGGAGATACAATGCAATTCAAATCTAAGGGAACATGAAATCTCTTAATCATGGAGATTAATAAACAGCAAATATAATTATACTCTGCAATATGAGACAGGTTTAGGGTTTGTCAGATCAGGGACCAAATGGAAGAAGTGATTCCAAAAAAAAGCAACTTGCCCCCATCCCCCATCTAAAAAAATAAGCCTTCAAAAAGCCATGCACTGAATTAAAAGTACTATAGAGTTCTGTCAAGGAAAAGGACTTAGGAATTATTGGAGAAAAATCCCCAGTGCTGTTAGTTTAAAAAATGCTACCATGAAATGGCCAAGAGAAAGTAGGTTATATAGAGTATCATACAATAGACATCAAAAGAAGTGATATATTCACTGGTTCAACAATATGTTCCATGGTATGAGTTATTCCTGAACTTTAGTGTGGCATCTATGGCTAGTCACCAGACCTGGGAATAGTATTTTTTTTCAGTCAAGATACAGCAAAGAGCAAGCAGAATAGCAGATTTTTCTAAGTTAAACTTTAAGAAGGGGCATTTAAGATTCAGAAATCATTTCCACTAGAGAAAGGAAATGAAGAAAAGTTAGTAATGAATAATTTAAGAAAGAGATAGATACATATGAATCTTAGGCTCTTGGAGACAGGGAACATTAGAGCTGGGCATGGACCTTCAAAAACAGATGTTAAGACATAAAACAGAATGTTGGAGTTAGAAGGGATTTTAGAACATAGAATTTCTTATTCTATGAGAGAAGGCTTTCACTTAAAATATAGAATGTTAGAACTGAAAGGAGCAGCTAGATGGTGAAGTGGATAAGAATATGCATTTGGAGTCAGGAATACCTGAGTTCAAATCTTGTCTCAAATACTTAATAATAGTGTGACCTTGGGTATAGTTCCTTAGAACTTGCCTCAGTTTCCTCATGTGTAAAATAGCATCTCTTTGCCAGGATTGTTGTAAAGATCAAATGAAATTATATTCATAAAGCACTTGGTAAACCTAAAAGTACTATATAAATGCTAGTTATGATGAGGATGAGGATGATAATACTAGAGTTTAAGTAAGGAATTAAGAGCTTATCCAAATCAGCTTGCTTGTTTTATAGTTTATAAAGTCATAGGTTTAAAAATGGAATATATTTTTGAATTCAGGTTACTTAACTCAATTTCTTCTTTCCACAGATGAGAAAAAAAATCTAGTGCCCAGAAAGGTTAAATAATTAATACAAGGTCAAACAGATAATAAATAACAAATCTAGTAGTTAAATTTAATTTTGTTTTGTTTTGGCCTAGTGCTCTTTTGACCACATTCCCTATTGTGAAAAGAATCTGTGGCACATCCAGTTCTGTCTTCATAAGAATTCTGTAGCCTTTCATTATCTCCCTTGGCACTGAATAAAATCTACTGTGGTCCTCCCCAATTCACAGGCATTGTGCTGTGTGAGATGGCACGGGCAATTGTTTTAGCTGATATAATATGAAAGCAGGACTGCAGTATCTACAGGGAGCTCTTGTGTCAAATGAGCTGCCAACATTCTATAATCATTCCTGACTGTAATCATACCTTACCAAACCTAAAAATTGTGGAAGGGAGAGATGTCATGACAATTGCAGGGACTGAGCTTATGTTGTAAAGGACGATGGCTCATGAGTTTTGCTTCAGTACATTCTGTGCTCTCCCCCCGTTCTCTCAGTACAAGGCAGTGCATGCAGCCTTGTAATTTATTAGGGCAGTCTGTCCATCATTTCTAGCAATGGAATATATTCGTATATAAAGATGATTCAGCAGATCTTTTTCTCAGAGATCTCCAGAGTGAAATATACCAAATAATGGTAATATTTTCCTTGAGGGAAATGATAAACTGAATTAAAAAGCCCTTTTGAAGATTACATCAGGAAGTTTAAAATAAACAATCCAAGGAACATCTAAATTAAATGGCAAAGTCTACACTGAATTTTATTTGGTGCATATTTCATAATTGAACATCTTTGTCAAGAATACCCTTGCTACCTGTTTATTCTCATAAAGATTGTGAAAATATTGGAAAATAGATATACAGGTTGGTAGCTATTGATATTTTACTGATATTTGGGCATCTTTAGTGCTAAATCATCAGAGTACAACAAACAATGTATCATCTCAGGCATTATAATGTCATAATATAGCAATCTATGGAATGGTGTGGGGAAAAGCGTTAGGGACATATAATTTATGTTTTCCTATTTATTATTAGAATGTAATAGCATACTTAAAATATCACAGATTTCTAGAGCCATAGAACTGGAGCGGGTATCAGAAGTCATCTCATTTAATCTTTATAAACAGAAATCTTCCATAAAATAACCACAGTAAATAGTTATACAGGTTCCATTCAAAGAACTAGAAAGATTCTATGATGGGAAACCCCAAATTGCCTGATGCTTTATTTAATAGTTCTGACAATTAGTAAGAAACACTCAAGTTGTACCAAAACCTGCAACCAAGAAAATTCTTCCCTCCTTTCATTCTTTCTCATTCTATACTCCAATGCCTAGTAGCATGTCTAATCACTTTTATACATGTTAGCCATCTAAATACTTGAAGACAGCTATAGTCTTCCCTCTAAGTCACATATATATCAGATTAAACATTCTCAAATCTTTCCATTGTCCTCTGACTTAATCTCCTATCTTCTCCTAATGGACATTCAACTTTCGTTTTTGTTTTTGTTTTTTTTTTTAAACCCTTAATTTTGGTGTATTGTCTCATAGGTTGAAGAGTGGTAAGGGTGGGCAATGGGGGTCAAGTGACTTGCCCAGGGTCACACAGCTGGGAAGTGGCTGAGGCCAGGTTTGAACCTAGGGCCTCCTGTCTCTAGGCCTGACTCTCACTCCACTGAGCTACCCAGCTGCCCCAACATTCAACTTTGACAAATATTCATAACTTGACTATTATTTTCCAAGGACCATGTTGTATGATGAGAGATTTTTATACTTAAGTCTCTCTGTTATCTCTTCTTTTTGATTATTTATTACAGTGGTACAAATTACCAATTTCTAATGCTGTCTGTGTCCTCTTGTACCTTCTGTAGATAAGGTCCAACTGACACATAATGCCTTCCAAAAGATATCTTTACAATATGTGGGTAGCATTGGATCACACAAGCCACCCATCTGTTCTTATTTCTTCTAGCTACATTACTGCCCTACTTCCTTTTCCAATTGTATACTTCTTTAATTATATATTTTAGAGCACTTCTATACTTTTATTCAATTCTTAGGTGGTAATATGCTGCAAGCTATTTACACTCACTATGTATCTCTTCATTGCTTCTATTTCATGCCTCATAAATGAGCCTTTATTTATTTGTTTAACTTTAAAAAAATTTAATAAATTTCCACATAAGTTTTCCAAAGTTATATGATCAATATAGTCTCCTTCCTTGCTTCCCTACCCCCTCCGAGTTGTGACAAGCAAATCAATCTGGATAATACATGTTTTATTACACAAAACATATTTCCATATTATTCAATTTTGCAAGCAAATAATCTGGTAGAACCAAAACCTCAAAATATATACCCAAATATAAAAGTGATATATCACATATTTTCATTATGCATTTATACTCCAACAGTTCTTTCTCTGGAGGTGAATAGCATTCTATTTCATAAGTCCTCAGAATAGTCCTAGATTATTTTACTGCTATTAGTATAGCAAAGTCTATCATATTAGATCATTCCACAATATTCTAATTACTGTGTATAATAAACTTTAGCTTTTGCTTATTTCACTCTGCATCAGATCATGTAAATCTTTCTAGTTCTTTCTGAAATCATCCTGTTCATTATTCCTTATAGCACAATAGTATTCCATAACATTATAAACCAAATTTTTTTCAGACATTAACCAATTGAAGGACATGCCTTTAGTCTCCAATACTTTGCACCATTAACAAATCATGTGTGTATGTGTGTGTGTGTGTGTGTGTGTGTGTGTGTATGGATATGCATGTATTG
>NW_025379421.1:0-7311 GCF_016433145.1 Gracilinanus agilis
TCTTTCTTTCTTTCTTTCTTTCTTCCTCTTCCTTCCTTCCCTTCTTTTTTAATCCTTATCTTCTGTCTTGGAATCAATATTGTATATTGGTTCCAAAGCAGAAGAGCAGTAAGGGCTAGGTTAAGTGACTTGTCCAGGGTCACACAGCTAGGAAGTGTCTGAGGCCAGATTTGAACCCACCCATCTCTAAGCCTGGGTCCCAATTCACTGAGCCATCTAGCTCCCGTTGAGGCGAATCTTTCTGACTCCAGGACCTGTTCTCTCTCCAATGCACTGCCTAGCTACCTAGCTACCTACCTCCTGCATTTATGGAGCACCTTCAGTATACCAGGCACTAAGACCACAAAGACAAAATGAAAAGTTTCTGCACTCTAGCAGCTTACATTGGGTGGAGTGGGGGAGACATTCTGTGTCTATAGCATTCCAAATAGATGCAAGGTGATTTGGGGAGGGGTGGGTGGCATTCCTAGCTGGGGTGACCAGGAAAAGCCTCTGGGAGGAGGCCCAATTGGAGCGGAGCCTCATGGAAGCCCTTGGTGGAGGGCATCCTAGGCCTGGGGTGACTCCAAGCAGACACACAGGTAGGAGATGGGACGTTCTTTGTGAGAAGCACAGTAAGAAGGCCACCCTGGCTGGGCCGGCGAGCTGGAATCCTGTATCTTAGTGCTGTATCAAGGAGCTGGGGGAGAGCGGCCCTTTCTGCAAGTCCTTTAATGGGTGACCCTGAGCATCTGCAGAGAAGAATGGGCATGTCTGGGTGTGGGTGGGAGGGGGCAGGGGTCTCCCAGGGCATCCTCAGGGGTGGGAGGAAGATCTATAATAAGCTCCGCCTTGGCCCACTGAAGTCGGAGCCCTGAGGGGGCGGGGGTAGGGAGTGGGGGCACAGTCAGGGCTCAGGAATGCTGTACAGAGGCAGCCCCACATCTGGCCAGGCTCTGGGTGGGGGAGGGGAGGAAACTGGACCTGGGCTGGTGGAGGGGCCCGGCCTGGGAGGTGGGGTAGACTGGTTGGGCTGCAGGCTCCCCTACACTGCTGAGCTCATTGGCATTCTAGATCTAAAGAGCCTAACCATTGGACTTTCTGCCTTCTAAATAAGGAGCACTTTCCCTGAGAAAGGGGGAGAGGAAGTTCGGGGGCCTCGTGCTGTCTGTGGGGGGTGGCAGTGGTGGAAACAGATGTGAGGATGTGGGTAGGGGGATGAGATCAGCGCTAAGGAAGGGGCTGTCTTCTCCGGCCAGGTGTGTAAGCCTGTGTTTCAGTCCTCGCTCTGGGCGGTTGGGCCCCATCGTGGTGAAGGACCCTTCCCGTTCTGAAGCCAGACAAGGCCAAAGCACCTGGGAGGTAGTGTTGCCTCCAGACCGCTGCCCAGCCTCCTGACTCATCTCTGGCCCCTTCTGCTTTTCCCATAGAAAGTCGCCTTCCTCAAGCTGGGCTCTGCTCTGGTTCTTGCCTTGCTCAGGCACCTTCCATGGCTCCCCATGGCCCCCAGAGGAAACTCCATACCCCACTCTTGAGTCCCAATCCAACCTTTCCCATCCCATTTGTCTTCTTTCCCCATCCTCCTCTGTCCACCCTCAGTGGGCTGAAGCCAGAGTCCGGCAGGGAGAAGGCCATCCTTCCAGCACCTCCAGGGCAGCTACCAAATGGCTTCCAATTCCAGAGAAGTCCCCTTGCCCTCTGCCCTTTCCCTTCCCCTTCCTCCCTCTCCCTGTCCCTCTGAGGGGTGACCCAAACCCCTCCAATCTCCCCCAGGAAAGGAGGCTAGCCTCAGTGGGCTGGGTGGACTCATGGGGGGGGGGTCTTGGGCAACCTCTTCTCCCATTTTCCTTATCTGTGAAATGGGTAGGGGAGGGAAGGTTGGCTAGCCCCTTTGTCTCCTGGAGATGGGGGGGTGGGATTGGATGCCTGTTTGCTGACATCATGGAGCAGGAGCTGAGGCTGAGGAGGGGGAGGCCTGTTGGTGGTCAGAACGCCCCTCTCTTCCCTGGCTGGGGATAAGAGGGCCCTTTGTAGGCTGAGGGAGCCCCGGAGGGCTGGTGCTGGGTGCAGGAGGGCACGCAGGGAGGGAGGAATGCCAGGGGGATGGGGGAGGCGCCCAGGGGTCAGTGTGGGGACCCAGACTTGGCGGCGGGGATCCGTGCCCAAGGGCCAGGGCTCTTCCGCTTTCAGAAGGAAGAGGCTTAGGAGAAAACCCACAGACACAAAGGCACACACGTGGAAGCAGACCTGACTAGCTAGCACGCAGAGCCCAGAGGGAAGGCGCCGTCAGCGCCAGAGACCAGGACAGAGAAAGAAACCCTCGAGAGACTGCAGAGATGCCGAATCGGACCGAGACCCGCCACCCACGTGGGCCTCTGCCGCCAGGGCTGGGGGTGGACGAACGCCCAGTGGCCTTGGGGAGGAGCGAAGGTCGGCACGAAGCATTTTTGCTGGGGCCTCGTTCCTGCCTCCCCCCTCCCCGTTTCCATTCCCGGAGCGAGTGGAAGAGGTTTCCCAGCCCCGGGGGCTCGAGTTAAAGTGACAGAATGCTCCCCCTGCCCCCGAGCTGGTCCCCGGCCGAGCCTGGGGCGGAGGGAGCTCCCCGGCCCCGGTCCCCAGACTGCGCTAGCAATCTTGCTGGCCATCCCGAGGCGGCGCGGGGCCGCAGAGGGTTCCTAGGGATCCCCGGATGGGGAAGAGGCCCCGCGAGAGCCAAGCCCAGGATCCTGCCTGGGCCCAGGCCAGGGTGGGCCGAGGGAGCCCCAGGAGGCTGCTCCCCGGGCAGCCGAGCGCCCTTTATCCATGACTGCCGCGCTTGAAGGAGCCAAAAGGGATCCGGGCGCCAGGCAGAGCTTGCAGCAGGACCAGCCCGTGCTGGCGCCCGGGGGAGGGGGAGGCGGGGCCTCGCGTCACTCACCCCACTCCGGCTGCCCTGCAGCCCGCCCCCGGCCACATCTCCCTTTGTTGTTCGGTCTCTTTTCCCGGTCCTCTCTCCCAGGTCCTGCCCCGCCCCCGCCTCTAGTCCTCTGCGGTGGCCCCAGGAGGGCCAAAGGATGGCGAGCTAGGAAGGACCCCCAGAGACGCCCTCCTTTTGGGGTGCTTGCGTAGAAAAGACCTTCATTCCCATTCCTGGCCTGCTGCTCACTCTCTCCCCGACCTGCCGACCTCCTCGGACTATTCACTTTAATTCCCTCCAACAAGTATTTCTGACCTAGGTGCCTGCCTGGGGCTAGGGCCACCGACAGAACCCCCAAACAAGTCTCCGTGTCTTAAACCCTCCGAGCCTCAGTTTCCTCATCTGTAAAATGATCGGGGCCAGACTAGATGATGTGACCCACTTTCCAGAGGAGAACTGAAGAAGGGGAAGGCCTTTCCCAGGCTCACAGCTAGGGGTGGTCAGAACCAGGACCCAAACTGGGCCCAGAGCTTCCTACCACACTGAGCTCCTGCTGGGGCCCTCTCAGAACCAGCCATCCCTCTGGCCTGGAACTTGCTAGTTCAGCTAACTCAGGCACCCAAGTTCAAAGCCTTTCCAGCCAGGAAATCCCTGCAGGCCACCTCTTGGGGTCTCTGTCAGGAACTGGGGGACTCGGGGTCACTAAGGACACGCTGAGAAGCTTCTGCCGAGGGTGTCGCTGAGTACCGGCCTTTGGGATGTGTCACAGGAATGGGAGCTGTTATTGTTTGCTGCTGGGAGTAGAGCCAAAGGACTTGGGCACTCGGCGCTGGCTCTTAGGGAAACGTGGTGCTTGGTGGCACCTTCCTAAGTAATAGATTCAACCAAAAAAAAAAAAAAAAAACAACTGATAGGAGCTGACTAGGTCAGGTCACTTGTGCTTAAAATCCCCAGGTGAAGCCAGCCAGTGCCCCTGGTTGGACCCACCCCTGCCTGTAGCCATAGTAGAGCTGTGTCCATCCCCTCGGGTAGATCTATCTTTTCAGCTTTGGTTATTTCCTGTAGGGGAACCTTTTCCCATCTCCCCTCTCAGATTGGCTCACCTCAGCAACGTCCCCCATCTCTACCCATTCCCTTGGCTGTGCCCACCCACTCCTGGATGAAGTCTTCCCCTGGAGGTGTCTATCTCTTCATCTGGGCCTGTTCTATCCCACTCTCTCCATTCTCCTACTGGTGGTCACCGGTAGGCCCCAACCCCCGGGGGGCGTATTGCAACAGCCTCCTAGCTATGCCCGTGCTTCCCAAATTGGGTCCTATTCTGGAAGGTGCTACTGGGAAAGACAACATCAGGGCCAGTTTAGAAGCAGGACTTGGGCTCTGCCTGGCCTGGGGGAGCAGAGAGTGCTAGGAGCTAAACCTGATTCCCTAGAGAGCCCCCGTTTAGAGGATGCCCCCTCCCACTCGCCCCATCTCAGGCCTGTAGATATCTGTTGGGCTTATCTCATTGGCTTTGGGCTCCCAAACTCTGGGTCATCATCTTCTCCACCCATCAGAGTGGAGATCTGCCCTGGGGCTGGGTGTCTCCTGGGTACCATGTGAGTGTCCCTGTGGCTCTGTCTGGGTCAGCCCAGTGACTGTCTGTATCTGTGTGTCACTGGGGAGCTGAGTCAGTAGGCATATGGGTTTCAGGTGATGGGCCCAGGTGGGTGTGAGTGTGTGCATGTGTTTACCTGTTCGGGGATGCATGGGTCAGTGTGTGTGTCATCTTTGCCATGGAGATGTCACTGTGTTTCTTTCCTTTCTTAAAACCCTCCCCTCCCCCTTCCAAATACGAAGTATTGATTCCAAGGCAGAAGAGTGGGAAGGTAGATTGTCAGCTATGGGAAGGGGAAGGGAAGAAGGGAGGGAGACGTTATGGATCCTATACGTTTGGAAAACTCATGTGGAAATTTATTAAAATAAAAAATTGTGAGCGATAACATAAAGATAACTCAGTGGAATTGCTTGGAGATAGCACGAATCATGGAATCTTGGGAAAAAATTGTAAAAGAAAATTTAAAATTTAAAAAAGAAAAGACTGGGCCAGAAGCACTTTTCTTGAGTTACATAGAAGTGTCCGAGATCAGATTTGAACCCAGGACTTCCCATCTCTAGACCTGGCTGAGCTCACTGTGTTTCTTCATTTGTGTCACCCATGAGCCATGGCTTGGCATGTTGACCTGTGCCTGGGCTCTGGTTTGGTGAGGAGGTGGTGATACCTGTCTGAGAATGCATCGGGCACAATAATGAGCTCTATGACTGAGAAAATCCTCAAGTACCAACTTCTCTCCTCAAGAAGTTCCAGTAAGGGGGCAGCTGGGTAGCTCAGTGGAGTGAGAGTCGGGCCTAGAGACGGGAGGTCCTAGGTTCAAATCCAACCTCAGCCATTTCCCAGCTGTGTGACCCTGGGCAAGTCACTTGACCCCCATTGCCCACCCTTGCCAATCTTCCACCTATGAGACAATACACCGAAGTACAAGGGTAAAAAAAAAAAAAAAAAAAAAAAAAAAAAAAAGAAGTTCCAGTAAGTAGCTCCCATTAGCAGAAAATACAAACCTCTTTTATTTTTATTTTATTTATTGGTTTGAAAACCTTTAACTTCCACCTTAGAATCAATACTGTGTCTTGGTTCTAAGACAGAAGAGCCAGGCAATGGGGGTGGAGTGACTTGCCCAGGGTCACACAACTAGGAAGTGTCCAAGGCTAGATTGGAACAGTGTCCTCAGGCCCTAGCAAAACAGCTGCTTAATAAACATTTGTTGAATGAATGATAATAGTCTGCAAGTATTTTGACACTCTAAGGTTACTAAGCACTTTACACACATCTCAGTTCATCCTCACCATAATCCCGTGGAGTTGGTACTACAGGTATTACCATGCCCATTTTATAGATGAAGAAACAGAGGCTCATGGAGTCCCTAGTCACACTGCTAAGGAAGTATCTGGAGCAGGATTCGAACCCGTCTCTGCTGATTACGAGCCCTTGATGTCCCCCCAAGGGGCCTCTAGAGCAAGCTTTCTCTCCCTGCCTCCGCTCTGGTACCAGTGCCCAGGAGGTTGGGGATCAGGTGACTTGGGAACCACCTGTAATTTCCATGGGAGAGAAGGAGCTGGGGAGCGGGTGCGTACACCAGCCAGAAAAGAGTGCCTACACCTGTACTTGCATGCACGGAGACATGCGTGTGGCTTCATGTTCTGCGGCATACAGGACATGCGCCAGCAGGCTCCCTCTCTACGTCAGTGGATGAGAAGGCGGAGGATAGTGGAAGGAATGCTAGATTTGAGCTTGGAGGTCTAGGAATTTAGCTTGGGTCACTTATTAGCAGTGCAGCCTGAGGGATATCATTTCATCTCTTTAGTTCCCTCAAACTGTCAATGAAAGGGCTGAACCAAATGATTTTTTAAAAATTGATACTAAGTGGGGCAGCTGGGTAGTTCAGTGGATTGAGAGCCAGGCCTAGAGACGGGAGGTCCTGGATTCAAATCTGGCCTCAGACACTTCCCAGCTGTGTGACCCTGGGCAAGTCACTTGACCCCCATTGCCCACCCTTACCATTCAGTATTGTACACCATATGACTCCAAGATGGAAGGTAAAAGTTAAAAAAAAAAAAATTGATACTAAGTATTGGTTCCAAGGCAGAAGAGGGGTAAGGGCTAGGCAGTTTGGGGGAAGTGACTTCCCCAGTCACACAGCCAGATTTGAACCCAGGATCTTCCATCTCCGGACCTGGCTTTCTATTCTCTGAGCCGCCTTGCTGTCCTGGAACAGAATGATTTCTAAGGCCCCTTCTGTCTCTCTAACCTATGAATCTCTTAGAGAGAGGATGCCATGGTGGCCAGACTTGGGAGGTGATGGAGAGAAGAGCCTTAGAGGATGGGAGGGTGTGGATGTTCTCTCCGCAAAAATAGAGCCTGGGTGAGTTTAACCGTCATCAGCCTGGGCCTGGGCCCAGATCAAATGTCCCAGGGTGGGCAGAGATCTGTGGACGGCTCCCTCCTAGATGGGTAAGGCAAGGGCAGGAGACTAGCTCCCAGGGTTCCGGGGCCTTGACAGCCACAGCTGGCCAAGAGGAGGCTGACTGCTGGCAGATCAGGGGGAACCCTTGCTGGGTTTTAGCTTGTGTGTACATGCATGTATAGAGATGGGGGGGTGGCTGCCCAGGGGGCCAGGATGGTTGGTTCTCAAGGTCTGGGAACAGACGTGTTCCTATAGGGGGAGGGAGAGAAGACAGAGAGAGAGAGACAGAGAGACAGAGAGACAGAGAGAGACAGAGACAGAGACAGAGAGACAGAGAGAGACAGAGAGACAGAGAGAGAGACAGAGAGACAGACAGAGACAGAGACAGAGACAGAGAGACAGAGAGAGAGAGAGAGAGAGAGAGACAGAGAGACAGAG
>NW_025379422.1:0-2806 GCF_016433145.1 Gracilinanus agilis
ACCTTTTGTCTTAGAATCAATACTGTATATTGGTTCCAAGGCAGAAGGATGGTAAGGGCTAGGGGATTAAATGGCTTACCCAGGGTCACACAGCTAGAAAGTGTCTAAATCCAGATTTGAACCCTAGTTTCCCATCTTTAGGCCTGGCTCTCAATCCACTGAAAAACTTACCCACCCCTGCTTACTCCATGCTCTATCTTGTGTTCATAGAAACTTGACTCCCTCTGAAAGGCGCTGTATTCCTAGCCACCCTCTCTATTAACAAGTACTACTTTCTCTCATGTCCAGACATGCTGGGCCAAGAAGAGAACACGCTAACCTCCTTGCTCCTCACTGCCCCATCAGATCACCTTTTGGCCACCATCTTCTCCTTTGAAAGCTTCCCCATCAATCTATATGACCTGGTCCAGATTCTCGTCAGTCATCTTCTGACTTCCCAGGCACAGAATCTCAGAGTAGGAAGTGACTTCAAAGGGTAACAAACCTAAGCAAGAATCCCCTCTCCTATAAGCTCCAACAAACGTTTGCTTGAATACCTCAAGCGACAGAGAACTCCCTACCTCCTCTGGCACCCACCCTACTTGTAGAGAGTTTCCACTGTTAGGAAGCTCTTTCACATATCAATCTGACTCTTTACAGTTTCCACCCATTGATCCTACTTCTGTCCTATGGAACCGAAAAAGGATGAATCGAATCCCTTTTTTACCCCAAGACCCTTCAGATACTTCACCATATCCAGCATATCTCTGCCTAAGTGTTCTTCAAGCTAAACTAGAGTCCTTTCGCCTAGCCTCCCTTCTCTAGACACTACAGCTTATCAGTTTCCTTCCTTAAATATGACTCTCAGAACCGAACACAGCACTCCTGATGTGGTCTTACCTGGGCATATTCCCTCCCTAGTCCTCAACACCTTGCTTAAAGCCTAAACAGCTTTCTTGATGACTATCCACTGATAGCTCAGTGGACAAAGAGCCAGGCCTGAAGATGGGAGGTTCTGGGTTCAAATATGACCTGAGACACTGTGTGACCCTGGGTGAGTCACTTCACCCCATCTCCTAGTCTTTATCATCTTTCTTGCCTTGGAATAAAAGCTTAGTATAGATTCTAAGACAGAAGGTAAAGGTTGTTTGTTTTTTTAATGCATACATCTTTAAAAAAAAAAAACCTGCAACTGAGCCATACCTCTCCTATACAGTGTTTGTGAATTTGATGTTTTATTTTATTTATTATTTATTTTTAAAACCCTTACCTTCCACCTTAGAATCAATGCTATGTATTGGTTCCAAGGCAGAGGAGTAGTAAGGACTACACAATGGAAGTCAAATGACTTACTCAGGGTCACGCAGCTAGAAAGTGTCTGAGGCCAGATTTGAAACCAGGACCTCCCGTCTCTAGGCCTGACTCTCAATCCACTGAGCTACCCAGCTGTCCCTGAATTTGATATTTTAAACTCAAACATAAAATCCAGAGCAAGGCTTGAGGGACTTATGAGAAAGAAAACTAGCCACATTTAGAGGAAGAACTGTGGGAGTGACAGATGACAGATACATAATTTGTCAGATCCCTTCTCAAAGCCTTCTGGTTTGGGAGAATTCTCTAGATCGGGGGTCGGCAACCTTTTTGGCCGTGAGAGCCATAAACGCCACATTTTTTAAAATGTCATTTCGTGAGAGCCGTACAGCGCTCACAGTGCCGCTCCTGTAACAGTGCCTGAAAAAAAAATGGACTTTATGGCTCCTGCAGAAAGAGCCAGATATGGCTTGAGAGCCATACATTGCTGACCCCTGCTCTAAACCCACAAGAACCCAAGGCTATCTCCACACCACAAAGAGGAATTGGAAGAAGATTATAAATGTTTGTAAAAGGGCCATAGCTGCTTATTTGAATGTACCCTTTCACTTTCCCCATTGGAACAGAGATTCCCTAAAGCAAATTGTTCGAATTATTCTTAAAGGCAGAGAATATTTCTCCCTGAAATCAAGGTCTATCGTCCTCTTATCAGATTGATGAAAACTTGAGCCACCATCACATAGGAGACTCCCTGGTAAGGATGTCTCTGCCAACAGACTGGGGAATTCTCAAAGACTGAGTTTGGCTTTTTCAGTGGTTTGGGGGCTCCCCAATAACAGAGCCCAGGGACCACGAAGGATAATGTTTCTTATATATTGTGCATCATACAGGGAACTTCCTCTTACCTTTATTTTACATTGGCTTTACAAATCCCCATAGAATCTAGTCTGAGGTCATGTTCACAGTGAAGCATCGTTCAATGGCTCGATGACTCTATAGCTCTGGGTACCAGAATAGTTCATCTGTTCTAATGCTGCTTTGTATCAAGGCCATATACACTGGCAGGATTATGGAGATAGAGGGAGGAACAATGAGCTCGTACCAGGGACTTGCCAAGACTCGCTAGAAATTGCTCACCTGAGAACTGTAGGTCTCTCGGGCCTTCACCTACACCTGCCTCCATCCCTTGGCACAACATGAACTTGTGCTCTCCGAGAGGCCAGGTGTGCCTCCTTCCTCTTCCCACCTCATTCCAGGCCCACAGCTACTGGCCTCCCTCCAGGTCTCAGTACACACTCTTCTCTGTGCAGAAGGTCTTCTTTCCTCTATAGATGGAAGGAATCAGGAATTGGAGCGGGAGTTCACAGTTCAGCTATATTCCCCCTTGGCTGGACTTGGGCCTGGGAGATTCACTATCCTGCAGGCAATGAGCATTTCTTTCTATCCATCTTCCTTCTTTCTTTCCCTCCCTTCCTTTCCTTCTTTCCTTTCTTCCTTTCTCCCTTCCTTCCCTCCC
>NW_025379423.1:0-1478 GCF_016433145.1 Gracilinanus agilis
GAGAGAGAGAGAGAGAGAGAGAGAGAGAGAGAGAGAGAGAGAGGCAGGATGAAATGGAAAGGGAAAGGGAGAGGAAGAGGGAGAGGGAGAAGGGAGGGGGGTGATGGAGACACACACACACACACACACACACACACACACACACACACACACACACAGACGTAGACAGACAGACACCCAGAGAGAGAATGAGCAAGTTCTTCAATGTATCAGATATCCCTTCAATGTAGGTAGGTATCAATTCAGTTTGTACAGATCAAATCCATTCTTCCTGTATTTCATCTTTTGTCTTTGTTTACCAAAAGTCCTCTATAAAAGATTTACCCAAATCACTAGAATTTGGCCTTGGATTCCTTTAATATTTTTGTAGATATAATTGAGAGTCTCAATGTCTCTAAATATAGTCCTTTAGTCTTAAACAGTTTATTTACTTTCACACTGGGACCAAATAAAAATAATTTTGTGAAATGTTTGTATTTAATGAACACAAGTGTAAGTCACATGAAATAATTTAGTTTCAGTTTCTTCCTCTATAAAATTAGGGCTAGTTCCTGTCCTGTTTATATTAAAGGATATTTGTAAGTACTAAATGACATAATGTATCTAAAGAACTGTGCAAGTTTAAGCACATATATAAATGTAATTTGTTATCATTTCTTTCAAAACATCTGGAATCTCTCTTGAAAAATGTTTTTTTCTTTTTTTTAAACCCTTAACTTCTGCATATTGGCTCCTAGGTGGAAGAGTGGTAAGGGTGGGCAATGGGGGTCTAGTGACTTGCTCAGGGTCACACAGCTGGGAAGTGTCTGAGGCCAGATTTGAGCCTACGACCTCCCATCTCTAAGCCTGACTCTCTATCCACTGAGCTACCCAGCTGCCCCTTGAAAAAATAATGTTTTAAAAAAAGATAGGGGCTTTTGTGATATCAAGCAGTTTGGAATAATTGAGAATAATGCAGTTTCCAAAAAAGGATCCAATCTGACCTACTTTCTGGGTCCTAATAAATGTCCTTCTATGACTTGTTTTCAAGAACCAAAACATTAAATTTGTAAAGACTGTCACAAACACTTTCCAACCAGAGTGAGATACACCTTCCATTGAAATTATTATCCCACTCTAAATGTACTATGAAACATTTTTAATAACTATAGATTAAATCTAGGATCTTTCTTGGGATTAATGTAATCAGCACAATATCTGTCCAAAAAGAGCACATTTGGAGAACCCCAACATCATTGAATAATTATCCTATTTGATTCTTATGTTGTATTTCCTAAAGAATTAAGAAAATATCTTTTTGAATATATCTATTCCTGGATTATGCCTTATTGAATCATTTCCTGATTCATTATCTTGCCCAAAATATATTAAATATAAGAAAGAAAGAAAGAAAGAAAGAAAGAAAGAAAGAAAGAAAGAAAGAAAGAAAGAAAGAAAGAAAGGAAGGAAGGAAGGAAGGAAGGAAGGAAGGAAGGAAG
>NW_025379424.1:0-10390 GCF_016433145.1 Gracilinanus agilis
GAGAGAGAGAGAGAGAGAGAGAGAGAGAGAGAGAGAGAGAGAGAGACTTATGTGAACCTAGAATTTGAAACACTTGGGTTTAAATCTTGCCTATGGTGGCAGCTGGGCAGCACAGTGGATACAGTGCCACAGAAGTCATGAGGATCTGAGTTCAAATTGGACCTTAGATACTGTGTGACACTGGGTAAGTCACTTAATTCCCATTGCCTAAGCTAAGAGTTTAAAAAAATAAATCAATCTTGCCTTCAATGTTGTTTTTTTTTGCTATGTGACTGTGAATATTGATCCCTCAGAATCAAAGTTTCACATCCACAAAAATGGAGATAATAATATCTGAGGATCTACCTTTTTGGGCCATTCAAATTAGAAAATTATAGAAAAAAAGTGGGGCATGGCAACCTTAGAGTGTTGTAATCACAAAGGAGCTATACCTTCCATTTGTGGAACTATACTTAGTAGATAAGTTTTAGGAAGCTCCCTGAGGTACATGGAAGCCAGCTTGAGGCAGGAGTCTGTTTTGGACCCAAGATTTCCTAGCTCCAAAGACAGCACTCACTTCACTTTGTCATTCTGCCTATATTAAAGTGCTTTCTGAATGTTGTTATTGATTTCAGGTGATGCTCTTCAAATCCTCCTAATTCTCAGATGGCTCTGGGAGCCAATTACCCCCCAGAACACTAAAATCTCCACAGTTAAATCCATAGTAATATGAAGGAGAGAGATGTTAATTATCAGTGGCTGGTGGGGAGGGGGAGACCAAGATAAAGAATGTTGTTGAGATGTTTGTCATGTCTGACTCACTGTGACCCCATTTGGGGTTCTCTTGGCAAAGATACTGGAGTGGTTTGCCATATTTCCTTCTCCAGCTCACTTTACTGATGAGGAAACTGAGGTCACTAGCTAGGAAGTGTGGGAAGCCAGATTTGAACTCCCAAGAAGGTGAGTCTTCTCTATGCATGATGACGCCATCTTACTGCCCCAAGATGAATACATACTGACTGCACAAGAATAGGAGCAAGGGAAGGTTTTGTATCAAGATGAACTAAACTCTCATTGTGGCTCTGATACTACCCCTGTAGTCTCTAACACATCATTTCACTTCTCTGCGCCCAACCTCCTCAAAGTGAGTGGGTTAGACTAGATGGTTTTTAAGGTCCGTTCCAGCTCTAGATCTATAATCCTAAATCCTTATGGTCCTTCAAACATATAGAAATGTGAGCTCTTGTCATCCTTAGCAATAGAGCAGCATCCAGCTTTGACACCAGCTTGTCCTCATCGATGGAATGAGTACTGTGTCAGGGATGGGGAATGGTTTTCAACACAACTGAATTGTATCACTGCAAAATTATTACTCTGGGCAAAAATACTTATAAAGACAAGCAAAAATACTGCATTGGTTTACTTCTGCAGGAACTTCCAAAGCCCTGAATTCATAAGAACTGACAATGAATAAAGACACTAACTTTCATTTCACATGCTATCAGAGTATGTTTTTTGATACCAGTAATGGGGTGGCACCCGGATCTAGATTCAGTGATCAATTAATGATTTGGAGACATAAAGATCAGAGTTAAAATCTTCCCCCTTAAACTCTTACTTGCTGTATGATCCTGGACAAGTCACTAAAAAAACAACAGCACTCTGTGCCTTGGTTTCCACACCTGTAATGAGAGGGGATTAGAATTTGATAACTCCTAAGGTCCCTCTATGTTCTTAATCTATGATTCATCTTAATCCTATGATTCATCTGGGGAAGCCCACTGATCAGTTCAATTTAAAAAAAAAGAAAGAAAGAAAATCGTTCCTTCACCACCATCCAGAGGAAGGGAAGTGGTGAGTTTCTCCTATCTAAAAGTAGAACAAATTTAGTTTGAAATTAGAGTCTTCCAAACAATACTAAGGTTGACTCTGAATGATGTCACTGATTTTGGAACCTTGAATGAACCCTAACCCTCTTAGGGGCCTGGCCTGCTCCTTCCACCAAGTTTCCATTGGCCTTTTCCCACTGATAGTGTCTTTAAAAGAATGAACAATATTGTTATCAGCGCTGTAGTTTAAGTCTGCAATTGTTTCTGCTTTTTTTTAGATTGGAGGAAAATCTCTCCCATTCCGCTGGAAAAACAGACTTCTAAAATGAGTTAATGGGCTTCATTCAGGGGATTTCCAAATTGTTGCTATGAGAGAACACATGCTAAAGAGCTTATGAAGTATAAAAGTTCGAGACAGCCAATAACCATTTTTGGAGTGATTATACAATGGGTACAAATACACACAAGAAGCAGCCTGGTGCTAGGGAAAAAATAGCCTGTCAGGGAGTCCTGGGTTCAATTTCCTACCTCCAGCACATGATAATTGTGTGGCTACAGGCAAGTCCCTTAATCTCTCAGTGCCCTGGACAACTCTGAGACAATAAACTGCAGATCTCCAAGCAGTGAAGGGAATCTCAATTTCTTAACTAGCAGTTCCTTATACCGATGTAACCAAAGGTTCAGGTTAGGGATACAGCTGAGATATGAACTGAGGTCCTTTCATTCCAAATCGAATGCCCTTTTCTAATGTAACTCACATACAGGCAAAATTAGAAAATGAATTGTTTTCCTTTTAGCCTCCTCTCATGTCCTTTTTGGTGGTTCTCTCTCACCTCTTTGTACTACCCATCTCTCTTGATTCTCAAGCACCCAGTGATTTTATGATGCTGTGACAGCCCCAAAGTCTTCACTATAGTGCCATGTCCAGATCCACCCTCCTGCTACATGTCCATACTCCAAAATTATTCTTCCACTGCCCCCAGAGTTCCAATTTAAAAAAAAAGCTAGCAGGGGCAGGTAGGTGGCTCAGTGGATAGAGAACCAACTTGGAGACAGGTGGTTCTGAGTTTAAATCTAGCCTGAGATACTTCCAAGGTGGGTGACCCTGGGCAAGTCACTTAACTCCTATTGCCTAGCCCTCGCCCCTCTGCTGCCTTAGGACCAATGCATAGTATTGATTCTAAGACAGAAAGTAAGGGTTAAAAAAATAACCTAGTGTTATTTGAAGAAAAGTGTCTGATTTGATTAACTCACCCCAGTGAGTATGAATGATAAATAAATCTCATTATCCCAGGGATATTTGCATTTTTTAAAAGGTGAAGAAGTAAAGGCAATAAATATAGACTACTCTTTCAAGCAGGTTAGTGGTAAGGGGGGGTTATAATCACAACAGTAAAAACAATAATATAATAATGCACTGACATTATAGACACAGAAGATACCAGATATTCTCTCTGTGTAACCATCTGAAGCTTCTGGACATTAGCAATGGCATTTTTATTCCTATTCTAGTTTTGCTTTCTATGCTTACCTTCCTGGTAAATGAGAGTATTTAATCCTGGCTCCCCACAGTCTTGGGTAAGGATCAATCCATTCCCAGTGGATAGATTTTGCCCTGATTTATGGGAATATGGGGCAGCTAGATGGCTCAGCTGATACAGGGCTGGGAGTGAGGTCAAATCTAGCCTCTGGAACCCACTAACCAAGTGACCCTGGCCAAGTCACTTAACTTCAGCTTGTATTAATCCCCTGGAGAAGGAAGTGGCAAACCACTCCAATATCTTTGCCAAGAAAATTCCATACTGGGTCACAAAGAGCAGAACACAACTGAATGATGGAGCAAAACAAATAGGAACACAGAGTGTGTGGGGGCTGGCATTGAGTGGAAGTAGGCATGTTCCACTAGGCTTTCCAGCCCTGTAAATGGTTCTAGGTCCAAGAATCCTCCCATTCAATGGCATCAGCAAATGAAGGGAGACCCTAACAGAGGATACATGTGGATGGCATTTTTTTGTGATATGCTGGTAATCAGATCTAGGTGGGAGAGGGAAATGTATACAACAAACTTTTAAGTAACTAACATTTCTTCCATTGCTTTCTTAAGTATTAACAGTGAACAAAACAAAAAAATCAGCTCTGATTTATAAAACTGGTTGATATCTGAGGTGTAAAAGCAAGTAGACATCTTGGAATGAGAACAATGAGCTTGCGTGGGTGGGTCCAAAATACTTTTTCTTCCCTTTTATTGTTGCTTTTTCTTCCCTTCAATTTGTGCAATTAGTGCAGTGCTGAGTTAATTATCATCTGATATAGGCTATAAAGGGGCAGAGACCACTTTTGGTTTTGACTTTTTTAACACCATTCCTTTTACTTCATAAGTACTTAATATGTTTATGATATTGAATTGTCAAAATGGGGTGATGTTTTATCCTCTTGGCCTAATTCAAGGAGGAAAAGCAGAGGGCCAGAGGGGTGACTAGGAAGGCATGGGAATAGGGCAGGCCCTTAAATATGATGATGGGAGAATCAAAGGGAATTTTTACTGCTGAAAGACTTCTGGAAATCATTTGCAAGGCTTAGAAAGGTCTTACTGGGAAGGCATACTATTTGAAATGTCCCCTCCTCTAGGAAGTCTTCCTTTGATGCCTTCAATGTCCCCTCTTAGACTTTACATCTCCATTATACACTTATCATGACTAATTTTCCTGGTAGTTATTTGTCATAGACAGTAAAGCTTCAGAAGGGCAAGGATCATGGGGGACATGGGACTAAGACCTGGAAGGGACTATAGAGATCATCTAGCCAATCCTGGCATTTTGCAGGTGAGGAATCTCAGTTTCAGAGAGGTGTGAAAGATTTGCCAATCCATTGTTATCTAGACCTGTTTTATCTCAGTGCTGATGACAACAACCTGCAAACACAGTAGCTTAACAAATTCTTGTGGAATTGAATTGAGATCCACTGAGGACTTATGAAGACTTTGTTGTTGTTTAGTTATTTCAGTTGTTCAATAGTTCAGCTAGTTCCATTTTACAGTTTTTCAGATGACGCGAACAGTGACTGGTCAGTAAGTATCTGAAGCTAGATTTGAACTCAGATCTTCCTAGCTCTAGACCCAGCACTGTATCCACTGTACCATCTAGCTGCCCCCTAAAGAAGCTAGAGATCTTCCTACAAGAAGGAAATTCAGCTGTTAGGAAGTGTGAGAACTTGGCAGTATGGGGCTCATGGTTCATGAATAGAATATGGTTAGGGAAAAATATCCTCTGTTCAAAATGGACAGAATAGATAAAAGAGTTGGTGGATTACCAATGTATATAAATCAATCAGTGAGTACTTACTAAGCACCTACTCTGTGCCAGACAGCATGAGGGACTGGGAAAACAAGTACAAATAATAGAACAATACCAAATTGTGAGGAATTTATATTCTGATGAGAGAGACAACAAGGATATAATAGTATGTGTAGAATAAATATAAAGAAAACTACAAATCAATATGAAGTAGGGGCAACTAGAAACAAAACAGAGAGACAGAGTAGGGATGGAGAATTTCAAATATCTATATATTTCCTGGAAATGTCTCCCTGTTAAAAAAAATAGAGCAGCTAAACAAATCCTTGATTTAGAATAATGATAACTTTATTCTTCCAAAACTAGAGGAAACAAAAAGGGGGACTGTTATCCTGGGACTATACCAGGAGGCACGATGGATAGAGTACTGGGCCTGGAGTCAGGTGTCTTCCTGAGTTCAGAGCTGGCCTCAGACTCTCACAAGTGGGTGACCCTAAGCAAATCATTGAACCCTATTTGCCTTAGTTTTCTCACTTGTAAAATGAGTGGGAGAAAGAAATGGTCAACCGCTTAGGATATTTTCCAAGAAAATCCCAATTGGAGTCATGAAGATACAGATACAACTGAAACAACTGAACAGCAACATTTTGTACTATGTTTTGGCTAATATAATAAAGGCTGTTCAATCATAAAGGATGAGAATTTTGGTAGGAATAATCATGTGTTCTTAGAATTTGTGATAGATATGGAAAAAAATTGGGCAGTCTGAGACATATCTTAGATATTGGGGAGAATACATTTTAAAGCCTTCTTAGAAAGGATAATTAAGATCCCATGGCTTAAAAGTTACCCCTAGAAAAATGGGACACTCTTGAGAATGAAGTTCTGATGACACAAATATAAATTACTCCAAAGGGGAATAAAAGGAGTTACCAAAAGTGAGATGGGCATAACATCGATACACATGTCATCAACCAACTAAGATTTTTTAAGGATGTAGCCAAAAGATAAAAGTAAGGGTACCCAAGGGGGAACAAGTACAAAAGGGTTGCATAGATCTTTATAAAGTCTTGGGGTTAGAAGCTGAGGCTAGCAATGAATGATAAAAAATAATAAAACAGATTTTGAAGACATATTTATATGAAGATATGTTGGTAGCAAGAGGGTGATAAAAAAGGAATAGAGAAAGCTTGCAGGTAGAAAGGAGGAATATTTAACTATTATTTTGTTTATTTTATCAAGCAAATAATGTTGAGACTAGGAAGGATAGAATAAAAATAGTAATTCTTATTTAAAATTTAAATTTGGAACTTAAAACCAGAGTAAGTAAAGAGATGCAATAGGGTAGCTTGGTACTCTCAATTATTTCATGTCAAAATAGATCCCAGAGTACCAAAAAGACGTGAGGGTGGAATTGCTTAACCACTACTTTTGATTTTTGAAAAATCAGAGCTAAAAGGAGAAATAGTATAGGCTTAGAGCCAGGAAAATGTTTTCATAATTTTTAAAGGGGAAAAAGTAGATTCTACAAACTATAGATCAATGATGCGGTCTTTGATTTCTGAGGAAAATATAGAATTAAACTTATAATTGGTGAGAATTTAGAAACAAAGCTGTAATCTCTAATAGTAAGCAAGGATTCATCAAGAAGAGTTTGTAACATATGGAACTAATTTCCTTTTTAACAGGGCAGGCAAGATGGAATGATCATGCAAAGGCATAACATACTTGGAATTTAGTAAGGTATTTCATAAATACTAAAACATCTCTGTGAACAAGAAGAGAGATTGTGGTACCGTGAGAAAGATTTGTTGTTGTTCAATTGTTTTCAGTTGTATCTGACTCTGGGGTTTTCTTGGCAAAGATACTGGAATGTTTTGCCATTTCCTTCTCCAGCTCATTTTATAGATGAGGAAACCTAGACAAACACGGTTAAGTGACTTACCCAGGGTCACACAATTAGTGTCTGAGGCCAGATTTGAACTCAGGAAGATGAATCATCTGGCTCCAAACCCCAGCACTCTATCTACTGAGTCACCTAGAAATGGTTACATGACTAGTCACTCTCCCCACAAATTAGACCAAAGAGAAGGCTACTGCATTAATCCAAGCAAGAGAGGTATTATGGAAATTGAAGCAAGAATTAGCAACTGATTGGTTATACAAAGTGAGTTGTCAAGAATGGCACTGAGGTTATGACCCCAAATGACTAGAATGATGATTATGCCCTTGATAGTAAAAGAGAGGGCCAGAAAAGGGTGAGGTTTGGGTGGGAAAGATTATGAATTTTCTGTTTTGGATATAGTGAGTATCAGAAGCCTACCAGACATCCAATACAAAATAACCAAGTATTTGAAAGGCTATCATATGGAAAAAGTAATAGACTTGTTCTGCATGGTGCTGCAATGCATAGATTTTCAGAAAGGCTGGTTTAGGTCATATGGAGTTCCCACCTACCCCCAACATATAATCCTGTCAAGGAACAGTCTGCCTCAGAAGTTAGTGAATACCCTTTCCAAGAGACCTTCAAGAGGAGACTAAACTTATTAATAATTACCATTTATTGCAGAGTTGTAGAAGACATTTCTGTTCCGGTATGGGCTAGAATGGAAGAGTTAAGCAAAGGTCCCTCCCAATTCCGCGAAATTCGGTGAAGCTATGATCTTCCAAATAACATTGGTTTTATAACTTCCTGGAATCCAGGTATGCAGCCTACTTTCAAGAGAGGAGGAGGAGAGAGATGATAAGCCCATTATTTCTCAGGAGGAAAAAAAAATTTATAGTATCAGTCATCTGCTTTTCCCCCAAGTGTAGCAGTTTGAAAACTTTCTCACCCTGAATTCTGATGTTAAGGATGACACATTAAGATGTTTCTGAACAGATGGCAAAAGATGATCATGTTCTTGGAGATCCGGATGCATTTTTTAAAAAAGAAAGATATATGAGCCTCTTTTCCTTTCTCTGGTCTGATTTTGTGCCCAATCACAAAGTGCCTTAAGGACTCTTTTCTGACAGCCCCCAAAATAGAATCCAACATTTTTACAAGGATGCTTTTCCCTGAAGGAGAGAAAGCTTAGGGGGGACGATAGCTGTCTTCAAATATTTAAAAGGCTGTCATGGGCAAGAGGGAGAAGACTTATTTTATATCGTGCCAGCAGGCAGGACTAGTGCTAAAGAAGGCAGATTTTTGGCTTTGTATAAGACAGAGTTTCCTTGTGTGAAGTGGCTTGTTCACATTATACTTTCAAGTGGAACTATGTGATACTCTAACAGCCTGCCTTAAGGAGGTGAGACTCTGTTGCTAGATGTATTCAAGGAAAGGTTGGATATACATCTGTCAGAGATCTGTTGACAGAATTCCTACAGTGGGGTGGTGGCAAGGTGGAATGAGATGTCCTTTAAGATCCTTTCTGACTCAAAATTATGATTCTTGGATATACATTTTACTGGAACAACTGCAATGAGCCCCCAGGTTATAGCCTTCCCAGCATTTCCTCATCTACCATTTAACACAGGTCTGCATTGTTGAGCAAGAGTTTTCATAGGTTAAATAAATCACAGTGTGTGTCACAAAATAAATGTGTGTTCTATAGGCATAGAACCATGACAAACAGTGGCTACAGGAGCCTAGTTTAAATTCGATGAGGCAGTCCCTCCTTTAGTGAGTCTAAACTGGCTTTTTCCTCTGAAACAAAGCGAGGCCAACAGTAAGTGGTATTGCCAGTTACTCGCTTTTGCCCAAGTTAGCCTTGTTTTCAAACATTAACTCATTATTTATCTCTCTCCCCAAGAATGGTATGCTTTGGAAGACAAGCATTCTGCACTGGAATGTGACCTTGGCCATTCTCTTCCAGTAAGGAAAAATGCCATCCCCATGAGGTTACCATTTACTGATGGAAAAGAGAGAATTAGCGGCAGGCCCCAAAATCATTTGAGAAGAAAATTCATACATGTCAAATCCAGTATTTCATTCTGAAATATTTCATTCCATGCATTGCTTCTGACCTTCTAGAATTTCACTGGAAAGTTTCTGCTGCCACTCAGAAGGCAGGGAATGGAGGTGAAGAGGTCTGCCCTCAAGCTGACCCATGATTTCAGTCAACAGGCAATGAGCATTCACATACCCTATTGTGAATGTCTCTGCTTTGTCTTTGCACTGCTCCTGGGGTGTCTAGCACTGAAGAGGAAGAGAAAGGACAACAATGGCCCTCATGACACCTTCCATTGGCCTCTCTTGGGAAGAGACAACAGAACTTGAAGAGTAAAAGTCAGATTGGGTTAATTTTCTTCTTTTCTTTTTTAATTTAAACCCTTACCATCCATCTTAAAATTGGTTCCCAGGCAGAAGAGTGGTAAGGTCTAGGCAATGGGGGTTAAGTGACTTCCCCAAGGTCACACAGCTAGGAAGTATCTGAGGCCGGAGTTGAAACCATTGACCTCTCATGTTTAGACTTGGATCTTAATCCACTGAGCCACCTACCTGCCCCTGAGATAATTAATTTTCAATAGAGTTCTCAAAATTTAGAGC
This sequence comes from Gracilinanus agilis, assembly GCF_016433145.1. NCBI lineage: Eukaryota > Metazoa > Chordata > Mammalia > Didelphimorphia > Didelphidae > Gracilinanus > Gracilinanus agilis. The sequence goes on from NW_025379424.1 coordinate 9,630, forward strand.
TTCTAATATGTGTATACTTGACAGAGAAGGATAATTTAGTGATATGGACATTGAGTAGAATTCTTGGTCCATGATTATTATTATTTTACTGTGGGATCTTGGGTAGGTGACTTACCTCTCTGTCCTATAGTTTCCAATTTATGAAATAGGGATAATAATACTTGTTCTTGACTATATCACAGCAATGTTATGAAGATTCAATTCCATTTCATTCAAGATATCTACTATACACCAGACACTGTGCTAGGTTCTGGAGACACAAAAACAGATTTAAAAAGCCCATGCCTTCAAGGATTTTCTATTTTATTAGAAAAATAAAAGGAAATACAAGGTACTGAATGGTGTTGCCATGACTCACATGTACCAGAATCTAATCTTGGGTGCCAACTCCTAAAAGGCTCGTTTTCTTTCCTGATTCACTGCTCATACTTCAGTGTAAAATTCCAGGGAAATCTCAATAAAGCTTTAGTGTGACTCTTGCACAGTTTTCCTAAAATGGAGGTAATGGGGTCACATAAGTCTTTGAGTGAAGAGGAAAATAAATAGACTCAGGCTCTTCATGGCCATGTACAGGTCCACCACCATATGTGAAGAATGGCCATAGGTGGGAGGGGAAGAAGGAAGTTCCTTTCCCTCTCTACCCCATGGGGAGGGAAGTGAGAGATGAGAGGAAAAAAGAGGAGAGAAGAAGAGAGAGAAAGAATAAAAGAGAGAGTGGAGAAGAGAGAGAGAATCAAAGGAAGATGGAGAGAGGGAGAGGG
>NW_025379425.1:0-1113 GCF_016433145.1 Gracilinanus agilis
AGACACTTCCCAGCTGTGTGACCCTGGGCAAGTCACTTTACCCCCATTGCCTAGCTGTTACCACTCTTCTGCCTTGGAACCAATACACAGTATTGATTCCAAGACAGAAGGTAAGGGTTAAAAAAAAAACATTTAAAAAAATAAAATGTCTTTCTAGCCATAAAATTCTAGGATCCTTATCACATGCAAAAGTAATACAGACTAAAGAAACTTATTTGGACTTGTAAGTGTCATTAGAACTCTGCTTTAATAAATAGATAAGAATTATTTGCCATTTGTATATCAATTCTTTGGGTATAAATGGTGCCTTTACCTCTACCCCCAGACTTCCTATCTCCAGGCCTGGTACTCTATCCATTTAGCTACCTACCTGCCCTTTGAACTAACACTTGAAAGATGCCAGGGAGTAGAGGTAAGGAGGGAAAATATATAGGTATCACAAGCTACTAATATATATGTATATATATTTTTTTATATATAAAATAAGCCCAAGAAGCAGTTATACACAATAAGGATCTGAAATTTACCTTTAAACTTTATGAAAGAAATATGTGTCATGCAAATTAATATCTTAAACAAGGTTACCAGCTGGGAAAGCTCAAAATTCTTGAAAGTTTTAGGCTCTCCAAAGATGAGTAGAAACAACCACCACCATCACCATCAATATTTGTTAAATCCCTTCTGGCTGTAAGGCACCAGGTTCACATCTGGCCTGCCCCCAACACTTCCTAAGTGTGTGGTCTTGGGCAAGTCACTTAACTTCAATTGCCCTATCTTAGAACCAGAACTACTAATACTTATTATTACAGAAGATAAGGTGGTTTGTTTTTTTTTAAGACTTCATTGAGATTTCACTTTCTGCAGGAAATCTTTCAGGAATAAGTTTCCTTCCCTCCACTAGTATCTTCTCCCTGAAATTATCTTTTAATCTATATTATGCATATTGTATGTAAATCTAGGTAACACAATGAGTAGAGCCCTGGGCCTGGACTAGGAAGAACTGAGTTCCAACAAAGCCTCTGTGAGCTGGTGTGAGCCTGTGCATTTCACTTAACCTCTCTCTGACTTAGTTTCCTTATCTGCAAAATGGTGATAATAATGGTATCTATCACC
>NW_025379426.1:0-3528 GCF_016433145.1 Gracilinanus agilis
CCACCACACCAATGCAACTATCAACAATTTGGAAATAGGTCTTGATCAATGACACATGATAAAACCAGTGGAAATGTGCATCGGCTATGGGTGGGGGAAGTGCAGGGGTTGAAGGGGAAAGTAGGAGCATGAATCATGTAACCATGTTAAAAACGACTATTAATAAATGTTTAAAATAAATAAATAAATAGATAAATAGTTAAATAAATAAATAAATATCAAAGAAAAAAGAAAGGAAAAAAAAAAGAAATGGGCTGTGTAGAATAATAGAAAGAGCACTCATAAAACCTGGTTTCAAATTCTATCTCTCCCTGACCAAATCATTAAACTTTTCTGGGACTCAGTTTTCCCATCTGTTAAATGAATGGGTTGGACTCAATGATCCCTCTAAAGTTCCTTCTCACTCTTATGCCTGTGATCCTGCTATAATACAAGGCTTTAGAGTCTCAAAAACTTGATTTCAACTCTTAACTCAGACACTTAGTATTTGAGTTGGCAAAATATTTACCTTCTTTGAAACTTGGTTTCCTCATGTCAAATGGGATAAAAATATAGGTAGTTCTTACTTCACAGGGATATTGAGAGGCTTAAGTGATAATGTAAGGAAAATGCTATGTAAGTATCATTTTTTATATTATAAAGGGTTTTTGCAGAAAATTCCTGCTTTTTTCTTTTTTTTCTTTTGTTATTTAGAATATTTTCCCATGGTTCCAAGATTCATGATTTCTCCTCCCCCTCTTCCCTCCCCCCTCCTGGGGATGACAAGCAGTTCCACTGGGTTTTCCATGTATCATTGTTCAGAACCTATTTCCATGTTATTCATATTTGCAGTAGAGCAATTCTTTAACAGCAAAACCCCAATCAAATCTGTATTGCACTACCTGTTCAGTCATATATATGTTTCTAATGCTCAGAAAATTCCTTCTTAAGACTGAATTAATTCAATTCCATTAAAACCAGTATGTCTATTTAGAGACTTACTATGTGCCAGACATTATTCTGGGTACAGGGAACATAAATATAAAAAGGAAAAGTATCATTGGGTTGAGGGGGCAGCTAGATGGCATAGTGGATAGAGTACTTGGCCTGGAATCAGGAAGACATCCTCCTGAGTTCGAATCTGGCCTCAGACATTTCCTAGCTATGTGACCCTGGGCAAGTCACTTCACCTCATTTGCCTCAGTTTCCACATCTGTAAAATTAACCAGAGAAGGAAATGATCAACCACTTCAATATCTTTGCCTCAAAAACTCCAGATGGAGTCATGAAGAGTTAGATCTGACTGAAAATGACGAAGCAACAATCAAACATGTAGAGCCTTATTGGCAAGTAGATTGATGGGGACTGTAGGTTTTTTGACCTGGAATTATGGGAGACAGAAAAAAGTGGTATGGGAAGCAGCAGAAACTTTTGAGCCTGGACAGAGAAAGAAGAGCGAATTCCAAATCAAGCATGCCGCTCCCTTGAACCGAATTGCCATTTGGAATCTGATTTGGATCACTCACATCTGGAGAATCATCTTGCTGGAGAGAATTTTGTGATTTCCTTGAGGGTTGATGCTACCACAATATGGCAAATGAATCCTCTCTCCATAACCCTCTGCCCCTCTGCCTCAATGCTGCCTGGCAAATTGGCATTGCTTACTTACTCTCTGGAGTTTCATGCTTTCTTTAAACTTTGTTATTTGGTGTATGGAGTTTTAGGGTGGGTTTTATTTCAGGATATAAAGGGCTGATTTTCATTTTATTTCATCTTGCTGTTTCCTGTAAAGGAGTGGCTCATAAAGTAAGGATGGGTAAAAGGTAACTTATGGACTTATAATCTTAGTGTTAACGATGAACCCATATTGACTCTGAATGTATTTTTACAGTGAGTTTTATTCCCAAATAAAGATGAGCTGATTTTCATTGCTTATCGAGGAACCTGTTCTGGCATCCTCTCTTTCTGGAAGTTCACAGATGAGCTACAGCTGTGTTTACTGCCTGTCTTGTAGGATGTAAGTTCCTTGAGGGCAATGATTATTTCCTAATTTTTTTTAAAATTTCCCCAATGTCTAATATAATTCCTGGCATACAGTATGCACTTAATAGATGATTATTGACAGATTAACTCTACTAGAAGGCTTCCTCATCCATAAGTGTCTTCAAATGTTCTCATTTGTGAATTCAAAAATCATTTATTAAATACTTGCTATGTCCAGGCGCCGTTCAAGTCAATGGTTTCATAGGGACAAAAACAAAAGGGCCCGAATGTCAAAGAGTTAGCCAACTCGCACTCTACCTAACTGATAATGATTTTCTCCAAATGTTCCTATTAATAACTGCCATTGTAATCGTTGTGCCAAATCTCAGGACTCCACAAGTCTTCTTCGTCTAGTTCCAGGGTGCTAAAGGATAGCATGAATGCCGAGAAGTCTTAGCCAGCAGAAGGGAATTCTCAGGTTGAAGAACTTTTTTAAATCATGGAATTCTTGAGATATCTTCCAATTTCATAATCCTATTGCTTGCACAGAATTTTATCCATGTATTTGAGAAGGAGGCGTAAAATATATACTTTTCTATTATATAAGGAAGCCCTCTTCAAAGGGTCATCCCATTGCTTTAGGTCCTTACCCAGTATCTTTATAAGGATTCACTTCTGCTATGGATTTGGCACCTGCGATGTCAGGTATCCTATGAACTACACACCAATCTTAGCCTTTGCTTTTAAAACTTTGGGATAGTCATTTCCCATTTTAATGCCTCCATTTCCCAAACTATCTAGATTCTAGAACATTTGGAAGTAAGATTCATAAGCTCTTTGGGCTTAAGTGCCACAAATTCCTAATCTTTTTTACTCCAATCGTTCAAGGGAAAAGGGCCCAATCACATCCCACTGGCTTGTTTACCTACCCATTCTGCCAGAATTTTTGCAAGTGCTTGTTTATAAAACACCAAACATTGAGCAAGAGACAGAAAATTTTTCCTTCTTCAGATGCTTCCAAACAGCCAGATGCTTGGTGCTGTGTTGAGAAAACTTTAGTGTTTTGGAATGCATTAAAAAAAAAGAAGTCTGTCTAAATACTTTTTTTTTCCTAGTTCAATCTTTCTATGGAATCCTAAAAGAGATGAAATTTCAGAGGCCAGAGCCTCAAATCCTCTTAGACTTTAGCTAGTCCTTCTGAATCCCGAGACTTAATTTGGTTGCAATTATTAACTTCTCAATTAACAAGATGTACTCAGGGCTTACTTTGAGCTCAGCATTGTGTGGGATAGAGTATACATGTAAGACAGAATAACAATAATGGCTAGTATTTAGTTGTTAGAATAGTTTTTTTTGGAAATCTGTTTTTTTCCTATTTCATCTAGATTTCCCACTCTAGCTCTGTCTCTGCCCTTCCCAGAGAGGGAGATTATTATATTATTCCCTATAGTAATGAATTGTTCAAAAACAAGAAAAGATGTAGAAGAGAAAAAAATTAGCAAAACTGATCAATGCACTGAAAGAAATACTCCATGTCCTCCCTTGGAATCCCTCCCTCCATATATA
>NW_025379427.1:0-5987 GCF_016433145.1 Gracilinanus agilis
CCTCCCTCCCTCCCTCCCTCCCTCTCTCTCTCTCTCTCTCTCTCTCTCTCTCTCTCTCTCTCTTTCTTTCTTTCTTTCTTTATTTCTTTCTTTCTTTCTTTCTTTCTTTCTTTCTCTCTCTTTTCTTTCCCCTTACCTTCCATCTTCAAATCAATACTAAGTAGCAGTTCTAAAGCAGAATAGCAGTAAAGGCTAGACAATTGGAGTTATGTGACTTGCCCAGGGTCACACAGCTAGGAAATGTTTGAGTCTACATTTGAAACCGGAACCCCTGCCTCTCCTCCAATCATTTCCAGACCTGGTTCTCTATTTACTGAGCCATCTAAATGTTCTTCCCTTGCTTCTTCCAAGTCTCAGCTAAAATCCTACCTTCTACAAGAAACTTCCCAGACCTCCTCAATCTTAATGTCTTTCCCCCTGAGATGATCTCCAGTGTACCCTGTCGTTATCTTGTGTGGACACTGTTGTTTGCATGTAATTTTCCTCATCAGACTGAATTCCTTGAGAACAGAGACTGTCCTTTGCCTTTCTCTGTATGTCTGGTGCTTCGCACAGTGCCCAGCACCTAGCAAACACTTTATAAGTGTGTGGCCTGGGTTCCAGAGTCCATGGGTTCAAGCCTCTTTCCTCACTGACAGAGAGGAATGCCCTGCCCTGCCTGAAGGGCAGATGGGAGCTGGTGAGCTTGAGAGAGCTTCATTCTTGAGTCTTTTTCAAATTTCCCTCAACCTCTGAATCCCTTTGGGTACTTCTGGATGCTGGCTTCAAGAAGGCAGGTGGAAGAGGCCAACTCCACTTCACACTGCTGAAGGAAAAGACTTTGGGAAGACATGAGGGGAGCTGGAAGTCTTCATTATGTTTGTCCCCAGCTTGCTACAGAAGAGCCTTCAGGGAATGTCCCCTTAGGGGAGAGTTAGGAATCTCTCTTTTGGTTGTATTTCTTTTTTTTTTTTTTTAACCCTTGCCTTCTACTTTAGAATCAATACTGTGTATTGGTTTCAAGGCAGAAGAGCAGTAAGGGCTAGGCAATGGGGGTTAAGTGACTTGCCCAGGGTCACACAGCTAAAAAGTGTCTGAGGCCAGATTTGAACCCAGGGCCTCCCATCTCTAGGCCTGGCTCTCAATCCACTGAGCTATCAAGCTCCCCCCCCATTTTTCTTTTTTCTCTTTGTTTTGGATTTTTTTAGGTGGGGATTTGCATTTCAGCAACCTCAATCCCAATAGGAGTGCTGCTTCCCTCTCCCTTGTTTGGTATATAGACACCTCTGATTCTGATTTGTTGCCTATTTGGATAAATGGGTTTTCTTTAATAATTGCTATGTTCATTGTGGAAAGGGGTTGAGCCTCAGATGAGGAGTTTGGAGTCCTCCTTCCCCTCATTTACTGAAATAATGATCAGAAATTAGCCTGAACCCCATCGTCCCGGAGATGAATCATACTTAAGGGGGCAAAGTGATAGAATTCCAGTCCACTACTCCGCCTCCTAAGGAGAGATTAGTCAGGCTTCCTCTCCAGGCAGTAATTAAGGTTTTCCTTGGAGAAGGTGGGAGTGGAAGGTGGAGGGAAGGGAGAAGAGCCTAGAGACGTCTATTCTTCCTTGAAAACATACCCCCCCCCCCACCATGGTCCATTGGAGAAGAGCCCTCGTCTCACATGGGGAGCCTGGCTCCAAATCCTCATTGTCTAATTGAAGCTAGTAGGCTTACTTTCTGTCTTAGAATCAATACTGTGGATTGGTTCCAAGGCAGAAGAGTGGTAAGGGACAGGCAATAAGGGTTAAGTGACTTGCCCAGGGTCACACTACCAGGAAGCATCTCGAAGTCACATTTGAACCCAGGACCTCCTGTCTCTAGACCTGGCTCTGCCTACCAAGCCACCTAACTGCTCCCATAACATTTTAATAAATAAGTAAATACATTTGTATAAATGTATTTATATAATTATAAATCAACACCATTTATTTAGGGTCTGTTATATAAATAAATAAATGCATTTAGCTAATACTATCTACCAAGCACTTACAATAGTTCTATAAAGTAGGTAATGCAAATATTGCTATCCCTGTTTTACAGATAAGAAAACTAGAATTCTGAGCTGATTCTGACCATGTCACTTCCCTACTCAATGAACTAAATGAACTCTACTTGTCTCAAGGATTAAATATAATAATAATAATAATAAATAGCTAACATTTATATAGCACTTTCTATATTTCAGGCACTGTGCTAAATGTTTCATAATTATTTTCTCACAACAATCCTGGAAGAGAGGTGCTATTATTATCCTCATTTTATAGATGAGGAAATTGAGGCACATGGAGTTTGTTAAGTGACTTGCCCAGGTTCATAATCTACTCTTGGGGTCTTTCCTGAATGTGCCTACTTCCAAAAGGCCACTCATGGGAAATGGGACCCAGCCATTCACTCTGAGAACCTGAGCTCTTCTTCTTGCTACTAGGAGCCCTGGGGGGCTCTTGTCTGAGAAGGAACAGAATACATTTTTCTTGGTCCCAATGAGCTTTTAACTTTCTGGCTCCGTTTAATCACCAAGACCTAAAGTCAACCCCTCTCCCCTCCTCCTCTCCCTTTCTCACTGATTTACCTTGAATATTCAGCCAAGTCACATATCACCAGGGCTAGGGGTGAGATGGTGGGAGGAGGTGGGAAAAGGAGACTGGGAAAGAAAAAGTTCTTGCTTTTGACATTGAAACTACTAACATTGGCATTTAGCCAGCCAAGTGGATTACACCAGAATGAGGGGGAAGGGGTGAAAGAGAAGAGGAAGAGCCATCTAGAGAACAGCAGGAAAGGAGAACTAGGGAGTGGGAGTTGCTTTTTCAGATGGTAACTGAAATTGGTAGCTGTTTTGCCAGGTACACATATTAAAAGCACCAATCTACCCCCATTACCTAGCCCTTTCCCCTTCTGCCTTAGATCCAATACATAGTATTGATTTTAAGACAGATGATAAGGGTTTAAAAAAAAAAAAAAAAGAACCAATCTGATGGGAGGAAATATCTGTGCTTTTTCCTGGTACATGCATTAGTAGGACCAACCTGACAAAGGCAAAATATGTAGTCCCCTAGAAGACCTAGACCATGGATTCAAAGGGCAAAGAAGGCAAAAAATTAATATTGGTTTTAGAGTGAGAAGACCTTGATTCAAAACCCAGATCAATCCTTTATTACCTGTATGACCTCAGGCAAGTCATTTAATCTAAATTTAATCTAAAGTAAAATGAGGAGGATGAAACAAATGACCCCTTTCCAGCTCTAAATTTATGATCCTATGACAATTCTTTCTTTTGGGAAAAAAAATGTATTGATGCTCAAAATTCCATCTCATTTCTCATTGTCCTCTTAAATTACAAACTTTTCTGAAATAATTAACATTAGGCCAGAATAGTTTGTCAGAGTACAGAAGTCACAAAGGCAAAGAAAGAGGAAGGTTGAGTGGTCAAGCACCAAAGTTACCCCCTTCAGGGCTTTAAGTGACCAAGTGAAGGGGGAGGCCTTTGTTCTCTGTACAGACCTGCAAGCCAGGTAAGAGCTCTTGCTCTTTCCATCTCTCTCTTCCTTCCCCCCACCCTCTCTTCCTCTCCCTTTCTCTTCCTTCCCCCTTCTCTCCCTCTCTCTCTTCCTCTCTCTCTTCCTCTCCCTCTCTTCCTCTCTTTCCTTCTCTCTTCCTCTCTTTTTCTCTCTCTATCTCTCTCTTTCTCTCTGTCTCACTCTTTCCCTCTCTCCCCATCTCTGTCTCTCTGTCTTCCTGTCTCTGTCTTCCTCCCTCTCTTTTCCTCTCTTTCTCTCTCTCTTCCTCTCCCTCTCTCCCCCTTTCTCTCTTCCTCTCTTTCCCTCTCTCTTTTCCTCTCCTCTCTCTTTCTCTTTCTCTGTCTCTTTCTCTGTCTCTGTCTCTGTCTGTGTCTCTCTGTCTCTCTCTGTCTCTGTCTCTGTCTCTGTCTCTCTGTCTCTGTCTCTCTCTGTCTCTCTGTCTCTCTGTCTCTCTCTCTTTCTCTCTCTCTCTCTCTCTTCTTGTTCAGCCCTGATCTACCATGCCCTATCCATGACAAGAAGACCTATACAAAATGATGCAAAGCAAAGTGAGAACCAGATCATCATACATATTAACAGCAATGTTGTAATGATGATCAACTGTGAAAGCCTTGGCTATTATGAGCAATACAATGATCTAAGATAATTCCAAAGGACTCAGGGTGAAATTCACCCCGAGAGAAAGAACTGATGAACTGAATGCAAAATTAAGTAGAATTTTCTCATTTTCTTTACTTTTCTTGCTTTTTTTGAAATATGGAAATGTGTTTTACATGATTTCACATGTTCTTCTTAGTGGATGAAGAGTGAGAGGGAGGGAATTTGGAATTCAAATTTTAAAAAGGAAAGCACGTTAAAAGTAAATACTATGTTAAAATGCTATTAAAAAAAAAAAAGAACAATTAGCCTAGGGCCTACCAGGCTCTATATTATTCTCTCCCTTGAATTTCATGCCATTTCCTATTTTTCCAAACTGCCTGAGACCATTCTGTCTTTCAGTCTCAGCCCAAATACCTTTGTCTCTGAAACCACCTGATTATTCCCCACCCACTGAAAACATCCCCTCAGTCCTTGACCTTCCATCCCAAACATCTGTGTCATCCCCTCACATCTATAAAGAGCATCAGCAGATGCTGAGCCTGGAGCCTGGAGAGGAGATGCAAAGACGCATGCCCTTGATGACAACAGGAACCCACCCCTGTAGAAGGAGCTGATTTTGAGTTCTAGCCTCAAGTTGATAATAAAAACCTGTAGGAACCAGGCCTGTATGAATAATGTATTCCAGGCCCTGATGCAACCCAGACCTCTTCACAGCAAGCCCTGTAAATAATTAATAGTATCAATGGAGACTTGCCTTACACAATAAATCCTTGCTGTGGTTCTGTCAATTTTTTCAGTATGATTAGACAGGAAGAATTTTCCCAGATACTGAGAGTTATACTACAAGCTTACTTCTTCCACCTTCGCTTTCTTTTTTATTAGACCAAAACAGGTAAGGAGAAAGCAGTAAATATTTTTAGGTTCCGCATGGTTGCCTGAACCTAGCCGCCCCCGCCCCCACCCCCGCAACCCCAGCCCTCCTCCTATCTTGATAAAGGAAGGTAGTAGCCAAGTATTAGAGGGCCAGATCACTGTCATCACTGCAGAAGTGCTGGAAAAGAGCCCATTAATCAATGGCTGGGTCATAAGAACATAGTTGTAGACCTGGAAGGGGCCTCAGAGACCATCGAGTCCAACCTTCTCATTTTCCAGATCAAGACACTGAGGCATAGTGAGATTTAGTGGCTTGCCCATGAGCACACAGTCAGACAGTGTCACAAGTGGGATTTGGACCCTGGCCCCTGACTACAGAACTCTTTCCACTGTCCTACTCTCAAGCCAGTTGGGAAATGTGAATTTCAAACAGACACAGTCTTTCTTCCTTGAATGCACTGAAAGGTAAGGCTATATCAAAGTTCCTCATGGAGAATTTTGAAGAAAAGGAACTTCTAGGGCAGCTAGGAAGCACAGTGGATAGAGTGACAGGCCTGGAGTTGGGGGGAACTAGGTTCAAATGTAGTCTCAGTTGCTTCCTATCTATGTGACCCTGGGCAAGTCACTTAACCCCAATTGCCTAGCCCTTGATGCTTTTCTGTCTTATAATTGATATTAAGACAGAAGGTAAAGGTTGAAAAAAAAAAAGAGACAGCTGAAGCCTTCATCTAAGCAGCCCCATCACACTAGTACCAAACAAATGCATTGTACTGTTAATTTCAAGAGCTTCCTGTCAGTAAACCTCCAAAGCTGAATTGGTCCATCCCACAGTGAGGCAGGACAAGTCTCTCAGAATCACAGACCACTGGGGGCAGCTGGGTGGCTCAGTGGGCTGAGAGCCAGGCCCAGAGATGGGGGGGGGGTTCAAATTTGAACTCAGATACTTCCTAGCTGTGTGACCCTGAGC
>NW_025379428.1:0-7414 GCF_016433145.1 Gracilinanus agilis
ATATATATATATATATATACACACTTCCTCTTAATTCTACTTATTTCTCTCTGTATCAGTCCATGTAGATCTTCTCCTTCTTCTCTGAATTTATCAAATTTGTTTTTTTTTACAGTCCAGTAATATTCCATTATATGAATGTATGAATATTTTTTCATTTTTTTCCTCAGTCACTAACATCTAATTTTTTTCCAGTTCTTTACTACCAAAGGGGTTGCTATAAATATTTTGGTACATGTTATTTTTGTCTATATTCATATCGATGACTTTCATTTATATATTAAGCAGTGGAATCTCTGGGACAAAGAACATGGACATTTAGTAATTTTATTTACATAATTCCAAACTGTTTTCCAAAATAGATGTATTAATTCTCAACTTCTTCAACAACACACTATTAATATGCATATGTGCCACCAATACCTCCAACATGGATTCTTCCCATCTTTTCATCGGCATTTCTCTTAAGGGAACACTTCCATATAGTTGTTAATATTTGGCAATTCATTAATCTTCCTTTAATGATTGTTTATTGTTATCATTTTACTTCTTATCTGTTAGGGAATGGTTCTCTGTGTGTGTTTGTGTCTGTGTCTGTCTGACTCACTGTCTGTCTCTCTCAAAGAAAGGAAATAATTAAGCATCTTTTTTTTTGGCATGGACTCTATGAGATTTTCTCCTTGACAGTAGAGAAAATTCTTAGTGAACATGTCCTCTCTGGTCTTTACCTCACTTAATATTAGTGATGAGAATCATCAAATAAGGTTTCATTAATATATATATATATTTTAAACTAAGTATATACCAGAGATGAGACAGGAATGGAAATCTTCCTGATTTTGATGCCAGCTGTAACTACTAATCCAAACTGCTTCTCTTAACATTAAAATTGCACTACACAAATTAGTTCAATTTATTTCTAAACAGTGAGGTGTTTCAGTGGATAGAATGCTGGACCTGGAGTCAGGAAGATCTGAGATCAAATCTAGCCTCAGATACTTACCAGCTTTATGACCTATGGCTAATCACAATCCTTAACTGCTCCAACTTCCTTATCTGTAAAATGGAAGTAATAGTAACACCAACTTTTCAGAGTTGTGAGGATAAAATGGTATATTTGTAAAATGTTTTGCAAATCTTGAAGGACCAAATAAATGCTAGTTGTTGTTATTATTATTAGTATTATTATTAATTTAATGATTATAATTAATTGATGCCACTTAAACCAGCAAAGGATTAAGTAATAAGATAAAATCATCTGGAAAAAGCAAAAAGTCAAGAATCTCATAGGGAAACGGAGGAACAAAAGAGGAGGTAGTATTATCATAACCCTATCCAAATAATTTGGGGCTTGTTTTAAAAAAGTATACCAGCAGAATAGTGGATAAGCAGGGCACAGACAAGGAACTGTGGTGGGGAAAGCTCCCTATTCAGTAACAATTGCTGAGAAAATAGAAAAAAATGATTTGGCAGCAATACGGTTTAGGTGACAGTCTTATGCCTTATATATACATCAGTAAATTCCCAATAGATATGTTACCTATATAAATAAGATTAGCCATAAAAAGAGAAGAAAGAAATATCTTTTATAAGTATAGCCAGGAGAAAATTTTTAAATCAGAGAGTAGACAGATCACTAAAGACCAAAATGACAATTTTAATTATATGATAGTACAAAGTTTTTGCACAGATGTAATGAATGAAACTAGATTTTAAAAAAAATGAAAACTGTTGATCACCATGAAAAAGAAAACTTTGCATCAAGTATCTGTACAAATGAGGAAATTAAGGCAGACAGAGATGAAATGACTTGTTCAGGATCACACAGCTAATAAGCGTCCAATGTCAGTTTGAAACTCAGGTATTTCTAACTGCAGGTCAACTTGTACACTCTCATAATCCTCGAAAATTTCCTTTTTAAATGCTTATCTGTGGTGAATATTGCATGTAAAAATCAGCATTTATTCCAGAACCAATCTTACTTAGCAATCTCTGCTCTCTATCATTGAAGTCAATGAAAATTGAGTCAGTATGAAAAGTGAAGGCTTTTCTCTAAGGACTAGTAATTAAAATGCGTATGTGTTATCTGATTCTTACTCTCCTTTTGGGATTTTTAAGAGCATCCTTAAAACAAAATAATTAAAAAAAGAAAACTTTCTCTGACCAGACAGCTTGATATGTTGTTTTTATTTCTCAGAATAGTCAGAGGAAGCTGGGAAAGTCCAAGGTCCACAGGAACACCATGCACAAGAACTGATTGTGCAATCCTTGCTGGAGAGTGCCTGGATCTCATAGAAATGAAAGATTCCTCCAGCAGCAGCTTGTACAGCTCAATCCTCTCAAATCAGCAAGTAAGGCAGGAAAGTGAAACTGAACCAGACTGGACCAGGCAGCAGGCCACCAACTTCTTAACTTTGCATGACTGGCAGGTGGATTTAGCACTTTATTTCCTGCCCTTAGTTCCAGTGTTTATTGTAGAAAGAATGATTTGTATTTCTGTTGGAAAGGAGGCAAAAGTGTGCTACAGCCAACTCTTAACAGGCTTCTGGATTATTCAGTGGTCTATATGAGCACTTACTTCTGGAAAGCAAAAGCTATAGATTAGGATGTGATTTAGTTTTTTGGCTTTTTGCTTTAGTTTCATTATTAATTGTCTAGATTTAACTAAATGATGAAGAAAATGCAGATTAAACTTTTTTTTTTAACCCTTATCTTCCGTCTTGGAGTCAATACAGTGTATTGGTTCCGAGGCAGAAGAGCAGTAAGGGCTAGGCAATGGGGGATAAGTGACTTGCCCAGGGTCACAAAGCTGGGAAGTGTCTGAGGTCAGATTTGAACCTAGGACCTTCTCTCTCTAGGTCTGGCTCTCAGTCTACTGAGCCACCCAGCTGCCCCATTTTTTTATATATATATATTTTTAAACCCTTAACTTCTGTGTATTAGTTCCTTGGTGGAAGAGTGGTAAGGGTAGGCAATGGGGGTCAAGTGACTTGCCCAGGGTTACACAGCTGGGAAAGTGTCTGAGGCCAGATTTGAACCAGCTGCCCCATTTTTAAAAAATACTCTTAACTTTTGACTTAGAATGAATTTTAAGAATCAGTTCCAAGCCAAAAGAGCAGTAAAGGCTAGGCAATTGGAGTTAAGTGACTTTCCCAGGGACACACAGTTGAGAAATGTCTGCAGTCACATTTGAACCAGGACCTCCTGCCTCCTCTCTATCTACTGGAGCCACCTAGCTGCCCCTGCAGATTAATTTTAAAGTGTGTACTATGTTTCTGGAAAGCTGGTTATTAAGTATTTACCAGCATATTTCTGGACATAGCACAGAGATTGATGCTTTCCCAGTCCTACTTGCCTCTTTTTGCCTGTAAAACTATCTTGAACCAGAATTGATTTGTGTAGCTATTAGGAGACAAGAAGGAAATTTGCTCACAAAATCTTTGCATTTTTTCAAAGTGGAGTTTTTGAACTGAATTGAGAGGATTTAGGTGTCCAACTCAGAGGTGACAGGACTTAAAGAAACTTTCACATCATAACTTATGGAAGAGGGGTAGCTGGGTAGCTCAATGGATCAGGCCTAGAGATGGGAGGTCCTAGGTTCAAATCCGGCCTCAGACACTTCCCAGCTATGTGACCCTGGGCAAGTCACTTGACCCCCATTGCCCACCCTTACCACCCTTCCACCAAGGAGCCAATACACAGAAGCTAAGGGTTTAAAAAAAAAATAACTTATAAAAGAATTTCCTCACCTGATATCATTAACAGTCCTCTATTCACTCATGTTTAAATATGAATGAGCATATGGATTTGGAAGATTTTCATGCTAACCTTGGTGATTTGTGCTTGATCCATTGAATGCAAGTGTGAAATTAATTAAAACATCAAACCATCAGGAATTATTGACAGCCAATGACCCAATCCCGAGCATCTGCAAAGTCTCTGTGACTCAAAAGACTTCCCTAGGATGACTCATTCCAAAAAGAGGATAATATGCCATGGTGTTATCCTTGCTTGCCAACTTACTCTCCACTTCTAAGTGGCGACTTTTCCCTCATAATTGAGTTGTACAGCCTTGTTATGTAGTCCTTCCATTTATAGAAATTTCATTTCTATATCTTTATCCCATAGGGAAGAGTCACTTATTTTCTGGTATTCTTCATTACTCTAATCTCTGAAGGGATGCTAGACTGCGGCTCAGATATGTTGAATTTGCAGACTGCCAGCTGGGCTTGGTATGCTCCCTATGAATGTTTAATAAGTATTTTGTAACATCCTAACTAATTCACTTTCCCATTCACTGACTATTTTTTAGCAGAGATTCTTAGCCTAGAATCTGCAAACTTAGAAAAAATATTGATAGACATAGCTCGCTCTAATTAATTTTCTTTTGCAATCCTATGCCTTTAAAAACCTTAGCGAAGGAAGTCATAGACTTTACCAGGCTGCCAAAGGAACTTATGCACACACAATAATTTAAGAACTCCTGCTTGATTGCTTTTTCTCTAATGTTATCAGGCTCAAATCAAATATGAAGAGATCTTAATTCTAATGCTTTACCACAACACAGAAAAGTTTCAATATCCAATAGCAATATTAAAATAACTAATAACATTTAAGCACACAATAAGCAAACCATGTAATTGCAGAGCAGGACCATTATATCGTGCTCATTAGTATAAATTCAGGATATCGTGTAAATGCATCTCCCTGTATCTGTGGCATAAAATTAGGTGATTAGCATAACTTTAATGTTCAATAAAAATGTAGCAATTTATTTCACCATGGGATTCCCATCAGGCAAAAGAAAATAAACAAAGAAATTTAATTTTAAAAAATTTCACAGGTTTTTAATTCTAGGGAAATGTCAGAATTTTGAAAAAAATCCACGAGTTCCCCTTAAACATCTTTGAAAAAATGCACAAAATCAGTTCTTGACAGGATCCCCAACATTTAATCATGAGGAGTTATTGATAATCACTTGCTCAATCCAGGTAGTATACTCTGAGTCAGGATATCCTTAATAAGAATAGGGAAGATAGGAGGAGAGGTAGATAGAGAGGGAAATACTGAATTTTGTTTTGTGCATATTGATTTTTGAGATGATTATGGGACATTGAGGTCAATATGTCCAAAAAAAATTTGGAAATCTGGGGTTAGTAGTAAGGATAAAAATGAAAGCTAGAGGGGGGCAGCTGGGTAGGTCAGTGGAGTGAGAGTCAGGCCTAGAGACAGGAGGTCCTGGGTTCAAATCCGGCCTCAGCCACTTCCCAGCTGTGTGACCCTGGGCAAGTCACTTGACCCCCATTGCCCACCCTTACCAATCTTCCACCTATGAGACAATACACCGAAGTACAAGGGTTTTTAAAAAAAAATGAAAGCTAGAGATGGTAGTTAATAAAGCATATTTCTTCTTTATTGACTTCACTTTGTGGTTTTGAATTAACACGTCATCTGGTTTTCTGATAAAAGAAAACATATTGATAGGGACTCATAGTTTAAGTCATTGCTGACCTGCAAAATGCAGCAAATGAAGAGCAGAATTCTGGAATCACACAGATATGGTATCTTAACAACTCTGGAAATACTCACCCTAATACAGTATAGTCATTGGAAGTGTAGTGGGAAGAGTAATGGATTTGGGGTTGTAACACCTGGTTTCAAATTTTAGCTTTGCTAAATCTTTCCAATGTGACCTTGAATAAGCCATTTCCCTTATTTGGACTCTAGTTTACTCATTCGTAACATAAGAATATTTGATTAGATAATCTCTGAGTTCTCTTCTAGTTCCTAATATATTAACCAGAATGCTGAAAAGCTTTCTTTCCAATTCCATCCCATCCCAATTCCCCTCCAGATTTAGTTATTTATTTATTTTTTTTGTCATGCAAAACACACTTCCATATTAGTCATTGTTTTAAGAGCAAAGTTACACATAACCAAAACCCCAAAATAAAACCAAAAATACTCTGATGTGAAAGACAACTCCAGCAGATTTTTCTCTGAAGGTGGATAGCATTTCTCATCTTAAGTCTTTCAGGATTGTGCCCCATCATTTCTTTGCTGAGAGCACCCAATTTTTCACAGATAATCATCAGTCAATATTCCTGTTTTTGTGTGCAATGTGTTCCCAATTCTGCTTCTTTCACTCTCTTTCAGTTCCCATAGACCTTTCCAACTTTTTCTGAAATCATCTTGCTTATTATTTCTTAAAGCACAATAGTATTCTATTCCCAACACGTAGCACAATTTGGTTAGCTATTCCCCAATTGATGGACATCTCCTCAGTTTCCAATTTTTTGCTACCACAAAAAGGGCAACTATAAATATCTTTGTATGAGTGGGTCCTTTCCCCTTTTTTATTATCTCTTTGGGTTATAGACTCAGTAGTGGTATTATTATTATTTTTTTAAAAAAACCCTTATCTTCTGTCTTAGAGTCAATACTGTGTATTGGCTCATAGGTGGAAGAGTGGTAAGGGTAGGCAATGGGGGTCAAGTGACTTGCCCAGGGTCACACAGCTGGGAAGTGTCTGAGGTCAGATTTGAACCCAGAACCTCCCATCTCTAGGCCTGGCTCTCAATCCACTGAGCTACCCAGCTGCCCCCTCAGTAGTGGTATTATTGAATCAAAGGGTATACATAGTTTTATAGTCCTTTGGGCATAATTATTAAATTATTAAATATTGTTAACAATTAATTTAATAGTTATTAAATTATTAAATAGTCCAATAATTATTAAATTATTTAAAAATCCTGGATGCACTCTGGGCCCACATATTTCAGACTACACAACAGAGACTGCCCTGGTCTATAATTCTGGACCTCACTCTAGGTTTGCTTAGAAATTTAAGGGGTATGCCTTGGGTTGGATCACTATTGGTCCAGGCAGGGGTCTCAGTATCTAGATGATGGCTTGGGCCCAGGTTCAGAATTTGGAACAGTAGATGTGGGTTGGCATGGGGGCTTGTGGTTGGCTTGTTGCTTACTCCTTGTTGTAACCTCCTGCTGGCTGTACTCCCCTTTCACTCCAGTGCACCAGATGTTCTCTGCCTACCTTTCAAGTTCTTATCTTCCTGAAAGTTGCTTCACTCTGTCTTCTTGTTAGTTCTTTCACTCTTATATTCATTTTGTGGCATTATTTTAAGATTGGTTGGAGAGGATTCTCATGGTGGTTTTAAGCTTCCCTGTTACCTCTCAGATTTAGTTATATATATAAAATTTTTAAACCCTCACCTTCCATCTTGGAGTCAATACTATGTATTGGTTCCAAGGCAGAAGAGTGGTAAGGGCTAGGCAATGGGGGTCAAGTGACTTGCCCAGGGTCACACAGCTGGGAAGTGTCTGAGGCCAGATTTAGACCTAGGACCTCCTGTCTCTAGGCCTGACTCTCAATCCACTGAGCTACCCAGTTGCTC
>NW_025379429.1:0-9015 GCF_016433145.1 Gracilinanus agilis
GGAAGGAAGGAAGGAAGGAAGGAAGGAAGGAAGGAAGGAAGGAAGGAGGGAGGGAAGAAAGAAAGGAAGAGAGGAAGGGAAGGAAGGAAGGAAGAGAGGAAGGGAAGGAAGGAAGGGAGGAAGGAAGGAAGGAAGGAAGGAAGGAAGGAAGGAAGGAAGGAAGGAAGGAAGAAAGAAAGGGGAGGGAGAGAGGAAGGAAGGAAGATGAAAAGCATTTATGGGTTGCTCACCATGCTACAAGCTGTGGGGCTCTAAATCCCTCCCTCCCCGTAAGGGACTTATGGGGGGATGTAATGTATAGAAGAGCAGAGAGGAAGGAGGAGGGTCGAGAACCCTGGACCGTTCTTGGGTCTGGCCTGGTTTGAGGGGATTAGCCTGGATGACGTCGAGCTTCCTAGTAACTGAATTTACTTCAGGATCTCCTTAAGCAGAGGGAATCCTCCCTTTCTTCAGACCACTGGCCTGTGGGGGCTTCTTGGTTAGCTGCTCCGAGCTCTGGTGTCCCCTCCGTGGCTGCCACCTTCCCCAAAGAGGGCCCAACCATCCTTACTTGTCTTCCCACTGTACTACGGAGCTAAGCATGAGGGAAGAAAGCCGCCTCGGGCTGGCGGTCTCTGGCTTCTGCCTCCCTTGGCTTCTCCCCAGTGCACCGGCTGGTTCTGCTTCGGTAGGCCGGGCCTGGTCGCTGGCAGGCCTTTTCAGATCTGGGTCTGCTGGTGCCGTTAATGATTCATGAGTCACGTAAGGCCTCTCCTGCCCATTGTTAATCAGGGAACGTTTCTCCCTGCAGAATAAAGCATTTGCTTATATCATATTTAAAGCAAGAGCCAGAAAGAGTTGGCTAGAAAATGCCTCAAGTCTGGCCTTCCCAACCTGTAGAAGTTCTGCTCCTCGTTGGCATCTTCCTGATTTAAAATGATTCTTTCGGTGGTCATCGACATGGAAAGGGCTGAACTCGCATTTGGAGCCTGGGTTCCGATCCCAGGTCAGGGCCAGGCCTGGCGGTGTGTGCCTCTGGGGTCTGGGATTGGAAGCTCCCCAGGGAGGGAGTCTTTTCCTTGGGCTGAAGATGAGGAGGTGTCTGCCCTGCTGGCACCCTCAGGAGCTGAGGACCAGCAGCTCCCCTGATGAGGCCGAACTGGCCCAGACTCGCACTGGGTTGGCCCTATGAGGGTCAGTGGCACTTCCAGCGTGGGTGGCGCAGGGGCAGACCGAGTAACTGTAGGCTAAAAATAAGTGAAAAAATACTACCTGCAGGCCTATTCCTTTGTGACCTGAGGGGGGAGAGGAAGTACCGAGGCAGGGCCCATTGCGGGTCCGGAGCTTTGGCGAGCTCCTCTTCTCTCCTCATACATGTATGATCTACAGGTCGTGTACATGTGTGTCCAGCCCATGTTCGTGTGTGTTCTGCATGCAATTGGGACGACAGGCTCCTCGAGCCAGAGCTGCAGGGGGCTGGGACACCCCCGTGGGTCACCTTGCTTCATTTTACAGATTTGGAAACTGAGTTCCAGTTTAGTGACTAGAATTCAAGCCCAGGCGATCAGGTGATCTGCAGCCGGAAGGGATCTCGGATGCCATCTGTCCGTCATTCCCCTCACTTTTACAGATGAGGAAACTGAGGCTTGGTTAATTCACTTGCCTACGGTCACAGAGTTAGGAAGGTCAAAGGCAGAATTTGAACCCAGGTCCTGGCTGTAGAGCTATACCTGGTGGCTCCCCTTAGGGGCCTTCGCTGCATTTTGCTGGTCGCCTCGCCTTTTCCACGCTGCAGTCCCGGGGCTGCCCCTTTAAAAAAAAAAAAGAAAAAAAGAAAAGAAAATCTTTGCCCGCCCAGGACGCTGCGCTTCCCCGAAGCGTCCAGCAGGGGTCGCGCGAGGAGCGAACATTTCCAGCGTGGGCCATGCGGACTGGCCGGCTCAGGGCAGCCCCTGCTCTGGCCAGGCAAGAAGCAGAGCGAGGCTCTTCGGTCCGAGAAGTTCCGGTTTGGGGGGCTCCTTTGTCCTTGGCTTGGAATGTTCCAGAAATGGCCCGAGCGTTCCCGCGGGGCCGCCTTTCCCGAGAGGCCCCGCCCTCTGCAGCTCTTGTCCCTCTCGAGGGCGCTTCCTTCTCTGGCCCATCTTCCAGATGAGGAGACTGAGGCCAGCAGAGTGAAGTGACTTGCCCAGGGTCCTCCGGCTAACAAGCGGCTGAGGCTGGATTTGAACTCGGGTCTTCCTGATTCTAGGCATGGTGCTCTCGCTGCCTTGTTACTAAGTACATGCGTGAGAAATAAGGCAGGAGACGCCCCCCATTGCGGCCCTCCCATAATAGCACTGACTAGCTCCGAAGGTCGGCAGAGCATTTTCCGTATTGGATCCTCTCAGGCCGCTGCAGCCCTGAAAGGTGTCTTTATTCGCAGTCCCAGCTGAAGGGACTTGCCCAGGGTCATGCGGCCAGTGAAGCATCCCAGGCAGGATATGGCTTCAGCCATTCCTGGCTCCCCCTGGAGCGTTACATAAATGTTACTATTATTATGGCCGCCCTCCCTCCCCACCAGACGGCCTTCGGTGTCCCCCCCCTCCCGCTCCCTGGAGGACGCCCCGCCGGGGTCTTTGGCTTTGCCTTCCCTGGAAGAACCAGCCCCTGGCACAGTGCCCCGGGAGGGGCCCCTCCTACCTGAGGGTTTGCTCACTGGCCGCCCGGCAGCTTTAGGAGAGACAGACAGAGACAGAGACAGGGAGGGAGGGAGGGACAGGCAGACAGACAGGAGATGGAGGGAAGAGAGGGAAGAGAGGGGGAGCCCTGAAAAGCCTCCTGTGCCTGAATGGAAGCTGGGGGTCCTAGGAGGCAGGAGGGAGGAAGGAGAGCTTTCCAGACTTGGGGAATAGCTAAGGCAAAGGTTGGGAGGTGGGAGATGGCGTTGTCACCTTTACCCTTCGCTGATGGGGCTGTTCCTGGGGGAATCCAGGAGGCAGAGGACAAGCTCTGGATAGGGGATGGCGTTAGAAGGAGGAAGGAGTCCGTTGCTATGGCCACACGCAGCGCCTCCACCCCCTTCTCCATTAGCCTGATCTGGACCGCTTATTAGTGTCCTTGGCCCCGGGCGCCATCTTCCCCAGGAATCCTTGGCTGCACGCTGCTGCTCTTTGCCGCCTTCCATCCCCAGTAATCTGCCCCTTCATAGGATTTCTGGGTCCGAGAGTCCGGGGGATGAACCTGGAAAGGAGCCGGCTGCTGCCCCTGGTCGGTAGCCCCAGGGCCCTCGGCATCCCTGTGGCTTCAGAGCAGGACTTGGTGGAGGGACGTCAGTCCAGCCCCTTCTCCGAAGGTCTTGGCCTCCTCACAGTGGATGACTCGGGGCTACTTACAGGCCAGTGTGGACAGGCAGAGTCTAAGGGTGGCAGGGCCATTGGTAGGGGGAGGGGAGGAATCCTCTCCCCTCCCCCCTCCCCCAGGGCTTCCCCCCTGAAGCTGCTTCTCATCTCCTCTGTAGAGATGCTTCCTGAGGGCAGGGACCGCCTTTGCCTTTCTCTGTATCCCCAAGCATTGGCACAGTGCCTGGCACACAGGAGGTGCTCACTACGGTTTTTAGGACAGAAATACTTCTATTCACGAGATTCCTAGATTCCAGCACCACCACCCCACTCTGCTGTTACCCACAGGGAGACACAGTGAGGACAGCATTCCCAGAATTGGGCAGCCTAGTGGATAGATTCCCAGGTCTGGAGTCAGGAAGACCCGTGTTCAAATCCAGCCTCATATGTTTACTAGCTGGGTGACCCCGGGCAAGTCACTTTACCTTGTTTGCCTCAGTTTCCTCATCTGTCAAATGAGCTGGAGAAGAAGACAGTAAACCATGTCTGTATCTGGGCCAAGAAAAGCCCAGATGGGGAAACAAAGAGTCAGAACATGATGGAAACAAGGGAACAAGAACAAATTCCAGAGTGAGGACTTTATGGTGCAGAATTATTTTCTTTCTACTTTTAAAATTTGTTTCTGGCTTAGCATCAGAACTATATATTGATTCTAAGGCAGAAGAGTGGTAGGGACGAGGCATTGGGGAGTCACCTAGAGGCCTCCAGCTAATGAATGTGTCTGAGGTCAGATTTGAACTCAGAACCTCCTGTCTCTGGGCCTAGCTCTCTAGCCACTGAACCACCAAGCTGCCCCACTATAGAACTATTTTCACCCATCATCACAAAGGAAAGAGATCTTCAAGAGTATCTCATCCAATGTCTTCATTTTATGGTTCTCAGAATACCAGCCAAATGAAATAGCTTGCCCTGGTTCCCCTGGTTCTGTCCCGGTTAGAGCCCATGGGCTAGAACCAGGGTTCCACAAATCCTGACTTTGACCCTGATTCCACACCATACCGCTGCCTCTCCTAACATGCCACTGCACCTCAAAGGCTAACTAGCATAGCATCATTTTGGCCAGAAAATGTAGAATATGCTGCTTAGACAGGGGATTTGTTATGGACTCGGGCTTAGAGAGGCTGAGGGTTGTCGAAAGATGTGCACACATGCATTGTTGGTGGAGCTGTGGATTGACACAGCTGTTCTGGGAAGCAATTTGGAATTTCTCTAAAGTGGCTGAACTTTGACCCAGAGATCTCACTGCTAGACTATATATACACGTGTATGTGTATATATATATATATATATATATATGGGAGGTCAAAAGGAAGAAGAAAGTTCCCACAGACGCCTGTTGATGAAGGGTTTGCTGGGTACATTGTGGTGCACGGATGTCATGGAATATTACTAAGTTAGGGTGGATAGACGGATGGACAGACAGACAGATAGATAGATGAATGGATAGATAGATGAACAGATAGATAAATGGATGGATAGATAGACAGATAGATAGATAAAAAGACAGACAGACAGACAGACAGACAGAGATAGATAGATAAATAAAAAGATAGATAGATGAACAGATAGATAAATGGATAGATAGATAGACAGACATAGATAAAAAGACAGACAGACAAACAGATAGATAGACAGATAGATAAATGGTTGAATAGATAGACAGACAGACAGATAGATATGGATGATAGACAGATAGAGATAGATGGATGGATGGATAGATAAAAAGACAGAAGAGAGATAGATAAATGAATGGATAGATAGACAGGCAGACAGAACAAAAGACAGATGGACGGATAGACAGGTGGTTGGGTGAATGGATGGATAGGGAGATAGGGAGAGAGACAGAAAGACAAATAGGCAGGTAGGTATGTAGGTAGGTAGAGACAGACAGTGAAGAAGTGTGGGAAAAGTCACCTGAACTGATGCAGAGCCATGTTCGCAGACTCAGGACCTCCGTATCCGCAGCAACCACCACGATGGTGATGGAAAGAACAAGGACCATTTCACACAGGAAATCCTCCCAAAGCGAATGGCTGAAATGATGGCGACCAGCTTGGGGCCAAGGGAGAAGGCCCCCCTCTTCCATTCTTTGTCAGGCGGAGGGACCGTGGCTGTGGACCTCTGGGGACGTTGTCAGGCTCGTTGATGCTGGTTAGTTTCGCTGGACAGTCGGTTTGGGGGTTTTAGAGTTTTCTGTCTGCATGAAATAGGGTAGAGATAAACGGGGAATGTCAGGAGATGTCAAAGCAATCTACCCGTAAATTTAAATAGTGTTTTTTCTAAGAGAGAACAGATACTACATTCAGGGAGGGATCCCGACCCCTCTTCCCTCCTGCCGCCACCCCCACCAGCACCTCTTAAAGAGAGGGCTCGGGGGGGGGGGGGGCGGGGCCTGGATTCGGCCTCCTCGGTCCAGCAGTGAGTGGACTCTGCACGGGAGACCATGCCTGCGGATTATGTAGCCCCAGCTGACCCAAGATTGATCTGCAGGCTGAGCTGGAGAACAGGCCTGCTCTAGTTTCAGAGGCCTCCCCTCCTGCTTCCCAATACTTGAAATTCCTTTGAAAAGGGCCGGAGCCTCTTGATCCTCTGAGGTAAATACGTCCAGTTGAGGACATATCGATAACTTATTCATACTAAAGTGTAATCAGCTCATTAGTAAGTATAAGTGAACGTCCTTCCAGGCTTTGATGGAGAAAACGGGGGAGGAGGTCGGAAAGTTATTAACTTCAAGTTGGGAAAAGAAGAGGAATAAGTCATCAGAGAAGAAAATCTTAAGAAGGGGAAAGAGAGGCTGGGGGTGAAAGGGCAAAGGCTTAAGGCTAAACAAAATTCTGCTTTGGGTTGGGGGAGGAGAAGCTGGGTGGCTCAGTGGATTGAGAGCCAGGCCTGGAGCCAGGGAGGTTCAAATCTGGCCTCAGACACTTCCTTGCCCGGTGACCCTGGGCAAGTCACTTAACTTCATCGCTTCGCCCTTCCCACTCTTCTGCCTTGAAACCAATACAGACTATTGGTCCTGAGATGGAAGGGGAGGGTTTTAAGAAGCAAATTAAATAATTGAATTAAAGCAGTTGGAAAATATTAATAAAACACACAAACATTCAATAAAAGATGGATAACATTACACTAAGTCAATATGCAGCCCACCGAGATCCTCCCTATGGGTTAGGGGCCCCCAATCCTATTAGGGAGCAACTTAAAAACGTTTTCATCAGGGAGCTCCTAGGACTGGCAGCTCTTCTTCGCCCGATTTGGCGGGGATGGGGGGGTTGTTTCAATAGCCAGCTGAGCATCCGTAACCATCGGGTGATTTATTCATCACAGAATCTCTAGTCTAGGTTTCAATGTGGCCTAAAAGCACCCAATTCACAGATTCTCTGAATTAAATGGGTCCCAACAGCCCATCCCTAGAAAAGAATCCTCCCCGCCATGTACCTGCCGAGCCTCATCCAGTCTCTGCTTAAAAACCTTCAGGAGGATGTCTTGGTGGCGGGGACATCTTCCCTTCGAAGACAGCCCCATCCTTGGGAGGTTTCGCTGACACGAAGCCTAAACTAACCCCCTTTGCCCGTTGCTCTTGCTTCTGCTCTTTGGGGCTATGCAGAAGACCCAAGTCTAACGAATGCTTCAGAGAGAGCTGGCTGGGCGGCACGGTCCTCCCTGGGCCACTCACTTCTTTCAGCTGATTCTCTTTGGGATGGGTCCTAGGCTCAAAGCCTTCCTAATTATCCTCCTCCAGGCATGCCCTCCCTGATCTCTGTGCCTAGAACTGAACAGGCTACCCCAGGTGTGCTCTTAGGGTGCAGTGAAGCGCTTACGTCCTCATTCCTAGAAGCCGTGTGTCTTTGAAGGACGCCCCCAAGATCACTGCTTCTTTAGAGGCCACCAAGTTACACTGTTGCCTCCTATTGAAATGGTGATCTGCAAAAACTTGCTGATCCTCTTTTTCTTTAACCTTTACCTTTTGTCTCAGACTTGATTCGAACCCAGGACCTCCCATTTCCAGGTCTGACTATCCACTGATCTCTTTTAGACTAAATTGAATGACCAGAGTTGATTTCTTGAACCCAAGACTTTTCTCACATCTATTAAATTTCTTCTCATTGGATTCAGTTGTATAGATTGTCGACCTGTTATCCAGTGTGGTAGCTCTCCCTCCCAGCCTGATGGCATCCGCAAGTTTGATAACAAGGTTAGACCTTACTGAGCCAAGCAAAGAACCCTGGGGCACGCCTGGAGCCTTTCCAAGTTGACATCACACCATTCATGACTACACTTTGAGTCTGGTTGTTCAACCAGTTCCAAATCCAGCTAATTATCTTATTGTCTAGCCCACATCACTCCATCTTTGCCATAAGAATAACAGGAGATACTATCTCAACGGTGTTGCTAAAATCTGGGTAAACTGTATCCCCTTTTACCACCTGAGCAACCTTGTCCAAAAGGGATACAACCTTAGTCTGGCGACCTGTCTCTACTGAAGTCTTGATGATCCATTGCAGTTGCTGCTTCCTTTTCTAAATGTTCACTAGCCACCCCTTTAACAATTGTATCTAGAAACTGATCAGGAAGCCAGGTCTGACGCACAGCCTAGAGTTTGCAGATTCACCCAGTCTCTTTCTGAAAATCAAAGGGCAATCGGCCATGGGTGGGGGGAGTGCGGGGGAGGGGGGTGAAGGGGATAAGAGGAGTATGAATCAGGCAACCATGTTAAAAATGTATATTAATAAATGTTAAAAAAATGTATATTAATAAATGTTAAAAAAAAAATCAAAGGGCAGCTAGGGGTTATGGGATAGGGGTGCTCACAGGGGATAGAGCACCAGGCTTGGACTCAGGAGGTCCTGGGTTCAAATCTAACCTCAGGGAGACAGCTGGGTAGCTCAGTGGATGGAGAGCCAGGCCTAGAGACGGGAGGTCCTGGGTTCAAACCCGGCCTCAGATACTTCCCAGCTGTGTGACCCTGGGCAAGTCACTTGACCCCCATGGCCCACCCTGACCACTCTTCCACCAAGGAGCCAATACACAGAAGTTAAGGGTTTAAAAAAAATATGACCTCAGACTTTTCCTAGCTATGTGACCCTAAGAAAATAAGTCACTTAACCCCCTTTATCTAGCCCTTCTTTTGCTACTCATCTATCTTAGAACTGATACTAAGACAGAAGGTAGGGTTTAAAAATAATAACAATTAAAAAAAAGAAAGCGAAGCCGCTCCTTTCCCTTCATCTTAAAAAGCCTGGGGATCATTTGGAAGAGCTTTGTTCATCCATCCTGAAGTACGTGAGTGCCGTGTTGGTGTTGGCATAGTGGTGTGTGTCTTGGCTTCTCCCGTGGGCATGCCCGAGACAAGTAGAGGAGGGCAACAGAAGCCTCTATGTGGAAGGCCCATCTGCACTGGTTTTGTTTCGATTATCAGCTGGGGGAGAGAGGGGGTGGGTTGGGGTGGAGTTCTACACTCTTGGGCTAAGCCTTTTTCCATAGCTGGCAGCCTGGAGGCAGAATGAAAGAAAGAAGGAAAAATACACTAGATTTGTCCTGGGCAGGAGGAGGCAACCTCCAAGCTGATGACATTCGTTTTTGTTTTCCTCTTGGACCGAGGGACTATTGGAAAGGTAGTGGACAGACTGGTAACCTTCCTTCTTCTTCTTCTCCTCCTCCT
>NW_025379430.1:0-12402 GCF_016433145.1 Gracilinanus agilis
GTTGAAGGGGAAAGGTGGAGCATGAATCATGTAACCATGTTAAAAATGAATATTAATAAATGTTAAAAAAAAAAAACAAAGCCGCCAATCATATATCCATATAAACACATAAGTCATTTTGTCTTTTTTCTGTGTATCTACTCCCACAGTTCTTTCTCTTGATGTGGATAGCATTCTTTCTCATAAGTCCCTTGCCAAAAACCTACTTCTTAAAACTGCCTAATAGGCTTCTCAAACCCCACTTCATTGGCATTCTGTCTAGCTCAAAAGAACTATCATTTCCTCAAGTCAAAATCCCTCGGCCCTCCCTTCCTATAGAATGTTAAGCTCCTGGAGGGCAGAGATTGTTTTGTTTTCATCTTTCTGTTTTTAGCACCTAGCACAGGTTGGTACATAAATGTTTACTGACTGAATTGAAAAAGTTATAAGGGTTCCTTAATATCTATGAATCAAATTCAAATTCCTTTACTTGGCTTTTTCAAGACTCTCTAAAATCTGATTCTCTCATTTATCTTGCTCTTATTTTCCACTATTCTAATGTTGATTCTCTGCTCCAATTAGGTAGTTTTTCTAATTTTCTCTAACTGCAAAAATATCCTTTCTGTTCTTTAAAGCCCAACTTCCCTTCCCTCCACGTGGTCTTTATATACTGGAATTCTATGTCCTTTTTCTAAACTTATCATATGTAATTAGTTACTAGGCCAGACTCTAAGTACCTTATAAATAGGTGGAATTTTTATGTATTTATTATATCTAATAAAGTTTCAATAGTCCCTTAAATATTCTGTTAATTTTGTTAAAGCAAAGAGTATGATTTTCTGTGTTTGGTTTGGTTTTTGGTTTTATTCTGCACTGGTTTTTTTCTGAAGTACCTGCTTACAAGCTATGCAATTAGATATTTAAGACCCTTCCACCCCCAAAGGATCAGTGATGAAAATGATCTCCCAATCCATTGCCCTAATCAGAAAATTTAGTGTCAGTTCCTATCCCCCAACTACCATTATAAGACTTCAAAGGAATTTTATTCAAGTCCTCCACAGAGATCTCTGACATAAGAACAGAAGCCTGAAATTCCAGGGCCTCTATTCTAGTCCTGGCACAGGCTTTGTTTTTTAAAGGGCCATTAAAAAAGTGTTGGGTTGCTATATCAACTTTTGGGGAGGATGTCAAGATTAATATCTTAATACAAACGACTTTGTTTATGTATGAAAGTGAAGAAAGAAAAATGGTTCTGTGATCTCATTGATTCAGGAATCCTCTCTAGTAATGTAGATAATAAACAATTCATGTTTGCCTCTGCTGTGCAACTCTTATCCACAGACTCCCAAAATAAGGAACAGGGTTACACCTAACATTTTAGAGGTCTTTTTCATTTTTTTCTCTGTATTACAAGGGTAACAATGGGAGCATAATAGTATATTACTTATAATTTTTAATACTGTCGTGACTAGCCCATATTTTCTTCTTGCCATATAATTATTTAATGATGCCCATTATTCCTGTTCTTCAGAATGATTCCTTAGATGATTATTACACCCACTACATGCCTTCCTCAGTGCTCTCTGAATAATATTCAACTTCTTCACAAGAATTTACAGATGGGTTTATATTCTAACATAGTGTTGCCTTTGATAGCCAATTCTGTGTGTGGTAAGCAATTTAGGTATATGCCAATTAAGGTGCTTTCTGGGTTTTTCTGGTTTCCGTCTTGTAGTAATTAATTTCTACTGGTTAACCTTCTGGATAAAATTATTGTAGTAAGATGGGTAGATAATAAAAGGCAAAAATACCAGGTGAGCAGCTGCTGCAATTTGGGCATGAGCTAATAAGTTAGCTGAGAACATAGTGGTAGCAGTGATAAACTAGGGAAATACTGCTAATAAAGAAATGACAGGACAATCCAGAGGAACTTATGAGAAAGAACGCTATCCACATCCAGAGAAAGAACTGTGGAAACAGAAATACAGAAGAAAAACATGATCAATCATGTGGTTTGATGGGGATGTGATTAGGGTTTTGATGTTAAAAGATCGCTTCTACTGCAAATACAAATAACATGGAAATAGGTTTTGAACAATGATACGTGTATAACCCAGTGGAACTGCTTTTTAGCTTCTGGGGGAAGTCATGTAACCATGGGAAAATAATCTTAAAAAAAATTTTTTTAATAACAAAATATGGTGCATATTGGATATTGGGGATGAAGAGTCAAAGGTCACTCCAAGGCTTCTAGCCCAAAAGATTGGAAAAATGGTGGTGCCAGTAATAGATATGATAGAGAAGCTAAATTTTTTTTAGTGGGGTGGAAAGAAAATAATTAGTTCAGATAAAGTATTTATTTAATGACTGCCTACTACATGAAGGTATCATGACGTTACTCTACAAATAAGATACTGAGTTGTGAACTGATCCTATCCATTCTAGAGAGTGATCTGGAACTATGCCCAAAGAGCCATAAAACTGTGCATACTCTTTGTTCCAGCAATACCACTATTAGGTTTGCATCCCAAAAAGATTGAAAAAAAAAGGGGGAAAGGACCTATCTGAACAAAAATGTTAATAGCAGAGAAAGATAGGTAGCTCTGTATATAGACGACCAGGCCAGGAGACGTGAGGTTCTGGGTTCAAATATGGCCTTAGGCACATTCTAGTTGTGTGACCCCGAGTAAGTAATTTAACCCCAATAGCCTACCCTTTACTGCTCTTCTGCCCTAGAATCTAGTATTGATTCTAAGACAGAAGGTAAGGATTTTAAAAAAATATTTATAGCAGCTCTCTGTGGTAGCAAAGAAATGGAAATTAAGAGGCTGCTCATCAACTGGGGAATGGACAAATAAATTGTGGTATATGATTGTAATGGAATACTATTATGCTATAAGAAATGATGAGCAGGGTGATTTCAGAAAAACCTGGAAAGACTTACATGAACTGATTGATGCAAAGTGAAGTAAAAGCAATATTGTATGATGATCAACTGTGAATAAATTAGCTCTTCCTAGCAATATAACAATCCACGACAATTCCAAAGAACTTACGATAAAGAATGCTCTCCACCTCCAGAGAAAAAACTGATAAGTCTAAATGCAGATCGAAGCATTATCATTTTTCACTTTATTTTCTTCATGGTTTAAAAAAAAAAATGAGTCTTTTTCCACAACATGACCAATATGGAAGAATGTTTTACATGATTGCACAAGTATAATTTAGATTAAATTGCTTATTATCTCAGGGAGGGTACAGGGAAAGGAGAAATTTGGAACTCAAAATTTTAGAAAACAAATGTTAAAAATTGTTTTTACATGTAATTGGGGAAAAACCAAAATATTATATTTAAACAACAACAACAAAACCAAATAAGGTCCTGAAAGGGGTGGGACTTGAGCCCAAAGAAAAATGGACAAAATGGAAACAGGCAACTTTAGGGAGCTGCAAGTCATTCCAGGAAAATCGTTAGGCATTTTGGTTCTTTCAAAATTCTCAAGTTACCAATTAAATTGGGGATACTTTAATCAGCTACTATTTTACTAAAATTGCTAAGTCAGAGTGGCATTTCCTTCTATTTCCTCTGTTTAGTAACTAAAGTGATATGGGATGATTTGGGAAAGACTCATATAATGAAAAGATTGTTGGACTAATTAAGAGTCAAAAGACCTAGATTCTAGTTCTGACTCTTCACCAATTAAGAAATATGACTTTATACAAATTATTTAACTGTTCAAGGCTTGTTTTCTCATTTGTAAAATAATGAGATTGGCCTAAATGCTCATTAGCTTGATTTCATTAACTCAATTTCTTCCTCCTCTAAAATTCTATGATTCCTATGACTCCAAAGCAGGTGGCATAAGAGAACCAAAAAAGTGAATAAATCACAAAATTAATAACCAAAACCTAATTTTCCTCACATAATTATACACAAAACAGTAACAGAAATACAACTCCTCTTCTATGGCTTTTCCAGGTCAGGGTCTAGAAAAAGTTGATTTAGGGAAAGGTAATAGTTGGGAGTCCATACCTACAGTATCAGTGGTTTCTAAAGCAGCCAGCAACTGCTTTGAGAAATTAACCACCATCTGGATGTTTCCAAAAAGTGCCTCAAAATCCATGTTCTGCACCTGGGAGACAAAGGGGACAAATACATATAATGATTCACAAAGATGGGTTTACCAGTGCAGACATTGAAAACCCATCCCTCCACACCCAGAACTTCCCATAATGAACAAAGATCTTTCTTCAGTAATCACAATTGCCAAAATCAAAAGTCTAATAATAGCATGACTTCCATAAGGCCACCATCACATATCATCATTACTCCTGAAATGTTCCCCCAACTCAATTCTTTAATTCATGATAAACATGATAATGGAAATATTCTGCTTAACTTGTGATAATGTCATATTTTGACCCTAGGGCACAAATTTTCATGTAGCACTTAGAAGCTTAGGGACATACTACTTTCTGGAGGAAGCACTTAGGAATAATACGCATTATAGTGCTGCACACCCAAGACTGGGAAGTCAGGTACCACTTAACTCAGGACTTCACATGCCTGGAAGAACTCTAAAGTCAATAGGGTAGCTGCCACCCCCTACTGACATCACTTGCGGGCACTTTTCAGAATAAGTTCAGTCTTTAGACCAGGGTCAGCAATGTATGGCTCTTGAACCAAATCTGGCTCTTTTGAGGGCCAGATATGGCTCTTTCTGCAGGAGCCATAAAGTCAATTTTTTTTCAGGCGCTGTTACAGGAGCGCGCACTGTGAGCACTGTGAGCTCTCACGAAATTACATTTTAAAAAATGTGGCATTTATGGCTCTCACGGCCAAAAAGGTTGCTGACCCCTGCTCTAGAGGTTGTTGACATTTTTAGGGTCCTAAGCAGTAAGAATAACAGGGAACTTTGGAGGAATAGCAGCAAGGTTGTTAAGATGGTAGCTGACTCAAGTGGGTAGGACAACTGAGCTGTAAGTTGGTGATAATATCAGCAGAGGCTCTAGAATTCAATCAGTAGAAACCACTGTGTTGTTCTTAACTAATTAAGTTCTTGTGTTGGTAAAAGCTTCTATTCTAACACTTGGGACACCAGCATTCTCCTCCAAGGCTAGCTAGTTTTCCTTTCCAAACAGGTCTCACCTGGGCCTCCTGCAGGGGCACCATGATCTGCTCAATGCACATCTCAAGATCCCGTACATAGTCCTTTTCAGTTTGGAGGAGTTCTTCTACCACTTTGGCTCGCTTCTCCAGCATTCTCTGTTCTGGATTATCTATGGCCACAGACACGGAAGGTGACTCCAGGGATGCAGAATGAGATGAAAGGAGAGTCATTTCTAAAAAGAAAGACAGAACAGTTGCCTCACCTTGAGTTCCTTGAGTTTACACTAGTAAAATCACAGATCCAGATATCCCTCCACCCCCAAAGATGCAGCATGCTAGGAATCTAAAACATTAAATAAGGCATAAACATTTTATCAAAAGAAGTAATTTTGAGAGCCCAAAAGGAAGACAAACTGCTCACCTGGGATATACATGTTTATACAGCACAGAATATATGTTCATACAAGATAAATTCAGGGGCAAGTTGTATAGTATGATCCCTTTAAGCCTCTGTATGATTCTAGATATGACATTGCTTTTCCTGATTCCTAACTCTCCATTGGTGACAAATTAGGATATATTACCACCCATCTTAGAAGAAACACAGTTCATAGCGTTCTCCTTCCTTGAACATGGCTACTGCATCTACTCTTGAATCCACAGATCCCCCTCTGTGGTAGTTTAAGCTGTTCTTTGACACACAGATCTTTCTCACTTTGCCAACAACCCTATACACTCAACTAATTATACATAGTTAGATTTCTCATGTACTTTTTATCCCTCCCTAAGCCAGTCCAGAGGAGTTCTTGGTAAAGAAGAGTAGATAAATGGTACAGGTTCCATATCAGGGAGAGATATTGAATAACTACAGCTCCAGGAAGGATCAAAACAAGTCTGGAAAGAGTTAGTAGTGAATGAGGGTCCAGAGAAGACTTAGTGGCTCAATTGGAGATGACATTCAAGGTGTCACTTGGTCCCCCCTGAAGCTTCAAGAATAATGTTTAGTTCTGGGGAACCAGCCTGGCACTATGGGCTGTCTTGAGCACTTTGCTAAGGACCTAAGAACCAAGATTTCATCAATGCGCCAAAAAACTTACACAATTCTTTCCAATATCATAGCTACTGTAATGAAATAAATGTTTGACAGTGAGATGTGATTCTTAATACCTGGGTCCTTAAGTTAATTTAAATGACCTGTTTCAAATATTTATGGAGAAAAGTGCTAAAAGGATTTATTTGTAGGGATCAAATTAGTGATTCTGAAAGTGAAAATATTTGTTCTATTACTTAACTTTTCAATTGTCTGAAAAACCAAGTTATTTATAAAAGATTGCTATTTTATTTACACATCTAATGAGATGGATTTCAAAGAGGAATTCCAGATTCTTCATTACTATATTCATACAAAATATCTGTTGCTTTAACAAATACTGAAATTGAGCAATGTTTGTTCATTTATGATAACTATTACATACACAAATAGGGAAATGAGAAAGGAACTTAGCAAAATAAAATATAAAAATAGACATCACCCTAAATCATGGAATAGTTTACTACAAGTTTTTAATCCTATTTGCAATTCCTGAAACTCATTTCTTTAGAAAGCATTTTGGATAAACACATTCTCTACACTGACATGTTCTGGTCACGAAACTCTATTATCTAGGGCTTATAAAACATCTTGCTAAAAGAAAATCATAATAGGCTAGTTAGCTTATTCTAGAAATTACAGCAGATCTGTTCACTCACTGCTTTATTCCCCCCTCTCTCAGTTCTTTCCCAGGCTATCATTCTCATGCACTGTCTATTCTCTCTTCCTTTTCCAACCATGACCCTTTTTCTAGCTAATTAATAAGCATTTATGAAGCCCTCACTGCATGCCAAGCACTGGATTGAGGCCTGGGGATACAAAGAAAGGCAGAAGACTGTTCTTACTCTCAGGAGTTCACAATCTAATGGGGGAGACAAGATATACAAAAATATCCAAAAAAGATATACAAAAAATAAAGATAAAACCAGCTGTATACAGGATAAAGAGGACATGATGAACAGAGAGAAGGCCCTGGAATGAAGAAAGTCTGGTGAACTAGTCCATCTTTGCACTTCCTTCTCTTGAGCCTTCCGTCCCTGTCCCTTTATCTGACTAAAGGTCTCATCCTGCCAAAACCCAGCTTTGGATCACTTTCACCATCATTCCCTGCCTTCATTTCTTACATACCATAAAAAACGACACAATGCTGACTGGATCCACTACAAATTTATGCATCATCATCTCAGATGGGCCTTCATTGCAGCAAGGTAATAGTTTTGACACTTTGTTAAATTAACTCACCCTTCCATTTACCACAGTGGTGTTTCCAGACCTTTTTTATCCCTCCTCTAACCTCCTAAGTTCCAGAGTAACCTGGATCACATTTCACCAAGAGCTTCTCCCTTCCTCCTGTAGTATACAGAATTGGGGGATATAGTTTTTTCTAGCTTTGGCTGAGTTCCAAAAAGCTGTTAGAGGTTTTAGAATCTTGAGGAGAGGCAGTTGACTGGATCTTCCGTGGAGGGAGGAAGTCAATGAGCAAGCTCTTGGATTATCTAGCTTCAATATTGAAATTTAGCCTAGCATTAATATATTTACTTAAGAAATTATTATTTTAGATAGACCCTTTATATCTTCCTTTCCTAATACCACCCTGCCTTCCCTCCCTTACCTTAGTGGCTGTGGAGTTTATAAGGAGAGAAATTTGAGAGGAGTTAAATCTGTGAAGAGTTATCTAATTGACAGCATTATTTATAATTTAATCAAATCACCTTTATTCCCTTTTGATAGCTTTTGTAAAACTGAGTAAGGCAGGTCCTTGCTCAGATTCCATCTTTATTTCCCTTCCCCCACCTGAGGTTCCTGAGATAACTGATAGGGCTATCCTTTAATCTACCTTCCTAACCAACATCCTTCAAACAAATAAACCCTTTGTGTTTCAATAGTCCTATTTAGTGTAATTTGTCTGTTAGTTATCAAGAGGGGAGAAGAGGGAAAGAGACAACATACTCTGGGCTCAGAGGGTAGCTGGGGCATCCATCTTGAAGGAAGGTGTTACTTCAAAATAGGTCCCTTCCTGTGAAATTAACTAAAGCCTGTTTGTTAATTTCAGTCTAGTCTATTTCCCTCAGCTTGTGTTTAAGTCTAAGTCCCAGTCTGTAAGCCTGCTGTGTTAGCCTGTTTAGTTTAACTTCTTTCTCCCAAGAAGATCTCTGTTTCCCTTCCGTGTTATACTCCTGACTTCAGTCCTATTATACCTTGAATCTCCTTTAATCCCAGCCTACCTGAAGACTAATTTATCCACTTACCAAGTCTCCAACATCCTCCTTTCAATTCCCTTATCCCAAACACCTTTCCTCAAATTACCCCCATAACACTCCTCATTTAACATTCAGATGCCTTCTGTAGACAGCAGAGTAAATTGAACATCTGGTCTGGGGTAAGGAATTCCTGAATTCAAATCCAGCCTCAGACACTCACTAGCTCTGTGGCCTGGGCTATCACTTAACCTCCGATTACCTCAGTTTCCTAATCTATAAAATGGGGATAATAAGAGCACCTCTCTTCCACAATTGTTGTAAGGATCAAATGAAGTAATAATGGTAAAGTACTTGGCACAATGCCTGGCACAAAGTAAGTGCTGTATAAATGTTAGCTGTAGACTTCCGGGTAAGATGGCG
This sequence comes from Gracilinanus agilis, assembly GCF_016433145.1. NCBI lineage: Eukaryota > Metazoa > Chordata > Mammalia > Didelphimorphia > Didelphidae > Gracilinanus > Gracilinanus agilis. Next base: position 8,801 of record NW_025379430.1, read on the forward strand.
GCAGTGTAAGGAGCAGCTGCTGGATCTCTCCTGACCGAACCATACAGGACCCCTCAAGGGAAAATAAAAACGAGTCCACAGGAACGAAGGAACCCCACAACAGGGCGCAGCATTGAAGGTACGCAGAATGGGGGCATTTCCACGCTATAAAGGGGTGAAACAGCTCTCACTAAAACTCGAAAGGAAGAAGCCCCTCCCCTACCCCCCACACTGCACACCTCTCACAACGCCAACACACAAGTGGGAAAACAGGACTGGGGCAACCAGATAATCACTGGTAGCCCTGGAGCCTGTACCTGTGTGCTGCAAGACAAGGGACCCCAGGTGGCTGGGGGCGCGCACGGACTTTCCCCTAGCATCCACATGGGTGAAGGCACCGCCTCTGGCTGGGACAAAGGCCCCTAAAACAAGGCCTTTCCCAAGCGCTGAAGGCATTGCCTCAGGTGCGAATAAAGATCTCCAGCCCACGGACTTTCACTACCTTCTGCAGGGGTGAAGGCAGTGCCCTAAGAGCATCTGCACAGGCAAAGGCAGTGTCCTAGGCTTGAATAACTATCTCCAGCCCAGGCTTGGACCTCCAGTGAGGACCCCGTGCAGACGGGAGCGTGGCTGTGGAAGCAGCCCCAAAGACTGCTGAAGGAACCTTGGGCAGAGGGGCAGACCGGGAACTACCAGGAGGCCTGACCCTGAGGACAAGGAGACCGGAGACCCCCGGAGCTTGCAAGGCCCAGGCAGACCCTGAGTGCAAAGACAAAGCTGAAAAGGGGCGGGGCTAACAATGGCCAGCAATAAGGAAGGCCAGAAGAAAAAGACTATCAAGAGAAACTCTGGAACACTGGACAACTTCTACACAGATAAAATCCAGACAACAGAGGAGGGAAAACAAAAATCCAAACCTCCCCCAAAAAATGAAAGCTGGTCACAAGCTATGGAAGAGTTTAAAAATGAAATGCTGAGGAAGATGGAAGAAATCTGGCAAGAAAATAACAGTTGAAAGGCAGAATTTCGCAATTGGAAAGTGAGACAAGACAACTGAAGACCAAAAATGACCAGATTGAAAAGGAAAACCAAAAAATTATAGCCGAAAACCAAAACATTAAAGCCGAAAACCAAAACATTATAGCCGAAAACCAAAACATTAAAGCTGAAAACCAGTCCTTAAAGGCTAGAATCGAACATTTAGAAACCAATGATCTCTCAAGACAACAAGAACAAATAAAACAAAGTCAAAAGACTGATAAAATAGAAGGAAACATGAAATATCTCAATGAGAGAGTGACAGACCAAGAAAACCAGTCTAGAAGAGACAACTTGAGAATCATTGGTATTCCAGAAAAGGCAGAAATTAATAGAAACTTGGACTCCATACTTAAAGAAATTATTCAGCAAAATTGTCCTGAAGTTCTACAACAAGAGGGCAATATAGACATTGAAAGGATCCATAGAACACCCTCTACACCGGACCCAGAAAAGTCAACACCCAGAAATATAATAGCGAAATTGAAGGGCTTTCGAGTTAAAGAAAAAATCTTACAAGAAGCCAGAAAGAGACAATTCAAATATCAAGGAGCACCAATAAGGATCACACAGGATCTGGCAGCCTCAACACTAAAAGACCGCAAGGCTTGGAATACAATATTCAGAAAGGCAAGAGAGCTGGGCCTTCAGCCACGAATCAACTACCCAGCGAAACTAACCATATACTTTCAGGGGAAAGTATGGGCATTCAACAAAATTGAAGAATTCCAAGTTTTTGCACAAAAGAGACCGGGACTAAATGGAAAGTTTGACACTCAACCACAAATACCAAGAGAAAGATGAAAAGGTAAATAAGAAACAGAAGGAAAAGAAAGAAAACTCATAGTCTTTTAAGCTTGACTCTTTAAGGGCATAAATAAGATCTAATTATCTGTATTACTAGGCGGAGAAATGCTATGTATAATTCTCTGTAGTGAACTCTATACACTATTATAATATTCACTATTATAGCAACCAGAAGAATAATTCATAGGATACTAAATGGTCTAAGAAGACATGGGGGGTGAGAAAGAGGGGGGGAATAGTAGGGGACACCAAGAAAAATCCGAGTAAATAAGAAAAATAAGATATTCTATTACACACAAAGAGGGCATGGGAAGGGGAGGGGATGAATAATATCATAAGAAGGAGAGGAAGAGAGCATAATCAAACCTTACTTTCAGTGTAATCAACCCGGAGAAGGAAGAGTAGCTTTATTATCCATCCGGATAAAAAACTCTATCTAACCCTACTGAGAAAGTCAGAAGGGATAAACCAGAGGGAGCAGGGGAGTGGGGAAGCCAAAAAGGGAGGGAAGAAGAAGGGGGAGGGAATTCATTTGGTCTTTAAAAAAGCAAAAAGAGGGGAACAACAAGGGAGGAGGCAGAAAGGGAAGTCAATCAAGGGAGGGGATAAGGGATATTGGCTCAAAGCAAACCACTGGTGTAAAAGAAAATAGTGCAATAAGAAGGAGTGGGTCTAGGGGAGGATACAAAAAATGTCAGTGAATACACAACTAACAATTGTAACTCTGAATGTGAACGGGATGAACTCACTCATAAAACGGAAGCAAATAGCAGAGTGGATCAGAAACCAAAATCCTACCATAGGTTGTCTACAAGAAACACATATGAGGCGGGTAGACACACACAAGTTCAAGGTTAAGGGTATGAGCAAAATCTTTTGGGCATCAAATGAGAAAAAGAAGGCAGGAGTGGCTATCATGATCTCTGACAAAGCCAAAGTAAAAATAGATATGATTAAAAAAGACAGGGAAGGTCATTACATCCTGATTAAAGGCAGTATCAACAATGAGGAAATAACATTGCTCAATATATATGCACCAAGTGGTATAGCATCCAAATTCATAAAGGAGAAACTGGCAGAGCTCAAGAAGGAAATAGATAGTAAAACCATAATAGTGGGAGATCTAAATATTCCTCTTTCAGATCTAGATAAATCAAACCAAAAAATAAATAAGAAAGAGGTAAGAGAGATGAATGAAGTCCTAGAAAAATTAGATTTAATTGATATGTGGAGAAAAAATAAATAGGGACAAAAAGGAATACACCTTCTTTTCATTCAGCTGCACATGGTACATTTACAAAGATTGACCATGTAATAGGGCATAGAATCATGGCAAACAAATGCAAAAGAGCAGATATAATAAATGTAACCTTCTCTGATCATAATGCGATAAAAATAATAATCAGTAAGGGCACCTGGACAGGCAAGTCAAAAACCAATTGGAAATTAAACAATATGATTCTTCAAAACCAAATTGTCAAAGAAGAAATCATAGAAACAATCAACAATTTCATTGAAGAGAATGACAATGATGAGACATCCTACCAAACTCTGTAGGATGCAGCCAAGGCAGTACTCAGGGGGAAATTTATATCCTTGAGTGCATATATTAACAAATTAAGGAGGACAGAGATTAATGAATTGGGCATGCAACTCAAAAAATTAGAAAGCGAACAAATAAAAAACCCCCAGATGAAAACTAAATTAGAAATACTAAAAATTAAGGGAGAAATTAATAAAATCAAAAGTAAAAGAAATATTGAATTAATAAATAAGAC
>NW_025379431.1:0-4001 GCF_016433145.1 Gracilinanus agilis
GAAAGAAAAGAAAAGAAAAGAAAAGAAAAGAAAAGAAAAGAAAAGAAAAGAAAAGAAAAGAAAAGAAAAGAAAAGAAAAGATAAGAAAAAAGCTTGAAGTTTAACTGGTCCCAAAAGGAAGACTGCTGAGAACTGAAGCTCTTGTCTCTCACCAACTCTTGCTTTTCCCCTCACACAGGGCAGGATATTCATTTCTACCAATAAGGGGACAAGGGACATATGAAAATGCTACCAATTATTATTCTGAGGTTTCTAACCTAAGAAGCTTGAAGAATAATCATCTAGGTGCCTATTATAATAATCATTTAAGGGCCTATTATATTATGTGCATTATATTATGCAAGATATTGTGGGAGGTACTAAAAATTCAAGTACTATGAATGAAAAAAATGCTACCATTGGCATATACTTAAAGATCATAAATTCATTTGGGAGCCTGTTGGATTAGAGGTGATAGTATAATGGCCAAGTTGGAAAGTCCTGAAAGCAATTAGAAATGTGGAATTTGAGCACAAGATATAAGGGGCATAGTAAGATAAAAGAGGCAGGAAAGTCTGGAATCAGGGAAGACAAGCAAAGAGAGAATTTCACCAAAGAATGGGCCAGCAAGAATATCAAATGTCACAGAAAGATGAAGGATAAAAATTGGGGGAGAAAGATTATTTTATGGCAATAGTGGCCAAGATATTTAACTCAGATAACTAAAGCAAAAGAATGCTGTATTTCCCATCTTTAGCAAGAGCTCTATTTAATAGCCTTCTCCTTATGACTATTAAAATATTTCTGACATGGATCATAATTGAGATTTTCAAACTCTTCATTACATTTATGTATATACATATCACATACCCACAGGTGTATGTATGCATATATATACATTTGTGCCTAGATGCAACCTGAGCATATGTGATATATGCTAGAAGAGACATAGAATAATAGCTAGTAGAGAAAGAACTTTTTGAGGATGGAGAAGACATTGATGCATTTGTAGTTCACAGGCAAATAGCTAGTAGATGGAGAGAATGAAGATTAGTGAGGGACTGAGGATGACAGAAGGGGGAATCTGCTGGTGAAGATAGGATGGTTATACATGTTGTATATTTAGGCGGTTTTGGCCTTGGTATAGAGAAGGGTCACCTCTTCATGTGAGGTAGCAGTAAAAGAATGAGAGGTAAGGGAAGGTATCAAAGTGATATAAGATAAGAGGAGAGAAGAGAAAACTCTCAGCAAATGACCCCAGTTTTTTTCAGTGAAATTCAAAGCAAGGTCTTATTTGAGAGGATGCAGAGGAGAACCATGGAAGGTTACTTGCTAGGCTGAATCTCTTTTTTGGGGGTTATTTTTCAAACCAATACTTATGAAGCAAATAAGAGTTTGGCAGGATGAACTAACAGATGCAATTCCAGGGACATCTGGACACTGACAAATTAAGAAAGCTCAGTGTCTAATATTGACGAGTCTTCACTTGAAAGACTTCAGGTATTCTTGCTGAGCAGATTTCTCACATGTGGTTTATGAAAACATAGCACCAAAAGTGTAAAGATTAAAATTAATATACAATAACTATTATATATTAAAAGTTTTATTAATAACCAAAGTAAAAAAACTACCTAATCCAGCCTGATCGCAAGAGAAGAGCCTGAGGGAGGAGCTACAGGAACTTATAAACAATACATGACCACTCAACGTGGTGGAGAGATTAAAAGGAATTCTGGAAATACTGAAGGACTTCTGGGGGATGAAGTCCAGGCTACAAAATTCTAATTAATACAAAAGATACTGATGGTTCCTCTAGTACCTAGTCTCTATATAGGTAACTCTTTTACCTATGTTAAGGACCCTAGGAATAGCCCGGCATAGTAAAAATCTGTTGAGCTAGTAGTTAGAAAGACTTGAGTTCAAATCTCACTCTGTCATTTACTACTCCTGTTACTCAGAGGAAGTATTTTACCCTCTACAGCCTCAAGCAAGTCCCAAGAACTTGGCTACTGAGGTATATATAGGTTGGGATCTCTCACAGTTCCTCATACTGACAAATAATAACTACAACAACAGAACTTTTGCCAACTTGAATCTGTTAAGGGACATAATAAAAAATAGTTTAAACATATAATTCATATCCAGGACCTATAGACCCATATTCTTAGCTATTATCTAGTTCAAAGTCTCAGTGTGTCAGAAGTCAACAAAATTCCACAGAAAAAAACAGTAAAAACCCAGAGGCATAAACATTTATTGTGGAAACCTCTCCTTCATGAAGTAGAATGTTTTACAGTTTACAAATGCTAAACATATCTTGATCCCAGGGCACCTGCCTAGTCGAGTCGAAAAAAAAAATTTTTTTTTACAATTTTTCAGTTATTTATTTGGGTTAATGTTTTAGGTTTTTGTTTTATAAGATTATTTACAAAAATGAACAATATGGAAATGGTTTTTTTTGGTTTTTTTAAACATTAATTAATATTCGTTTTTAACATGGTTACATGATTCATGCTCCTACTTTCCCCTTCACCCCCCCTCATAGCTGATGCACATTTCTACTGGTTTTATCATGTGTCATTGATCAAAACCTATTTCCAAATTGTTGATAAGTTGCATTGGTGTGGTAGTTTCGAGTCTACATCCCCAATCATGTCCACCTCAACCCATGTGTTAAAGCAGTTGTTTTTCTTATATGTTTCCTCTCCTGCAGTTCTTCTGAATGTGGGTAGCGTTCTTTACCATAAATCCCTCAGAACTGTCCTGTGTAATTGCATTGCTGTTGGTACAGAAGTCCATTACATTTGATTTTACCATAGTATATCAGTCTCTGTGTACAATGTTTTTCTGGCTCTGCTCCTTTCACTCTGCATCAATTCCTGGAGGTCTTTCCAGTTCACCTGGAACTCCTCCAGTTTATTATTCCTTTGAGCGCAATAGTATTCCATCACCAGCATATACCACAATTTGTTCAGCCATTCCCCAATTGGAGGACATACTCTCCTTTTCTAGTTTTTTGCCACCACAAAAAGTGCAGCTATAAATATTTTAGTACAAGTCTGTTGATTTATGATCTCTTTGGGGTACAAACCCAACAGTGGTATGGCTGGATCAAAGGGCAGGCATTTTTTTATAGCCCTTTGAGCATAGTTCCAAATTGCCAGCCAGAATGGTTGGATCAGTTCAAAACTCCACCAGCAATGCATTAATGTCCCAATTTGGCCACATCCCCTCCAGCATTCATTACTCTCCCCTGCTGTCATTTTAGTTAGTCTGCTGGGTGTGAGGTGATACCTCAGAGTTGTTTTGATTTGCATTTCTCTAATTATTAGAGATTTAGAACACTTTCTCATGTGCTTATTGATACTTTTGATTTCTTTACCTGAAAATTACCTATTCATGTCTCTTGCCCATTTATCAATTGGGGAATGGCTTGATTTTTTATATAACTGATTTAACTCCTTGTACATTTGAGTAATCAGACCCCTGTCAGAGTTTTTTGTTATAAAGGTTTTTCCCAATTTGTTGTTTCCTTTCTGATTTTGACTACATTGTTTTTGTTTGTACAAAAGCTTTTTAGTTTAATATAATCAAAATCATTTAATTTACATTTTGTAATTTTCTCTAACTCTTGCTTGGTTTTAAAGTATTTCCTTTCCCAGAGATCTGACAAGTATACTATTCTGTGTTCACTTAACTTATTTATAGTTTCCCTCTTTATATTCAAGTCATTCACCCATTCTGAATTTATCTTCGCATAGGGTGTGAGGTGTTGATCTAAACTTAATCTCTCCCATATTGTTTTCCAAATTTCCCAGCAGTTTTTGTCAAATAGTGGATTCATATCCCAAAAGTTGGGCTCTTTGGGTTTATCATACACTGTCTTGCTGATGTCATTTACCCCAAGTCTATTCCACTGATCCTCCCTTCTGTCTCTTAGCCAGTACCATATTGTTTTGATGACTGCTGCTTTATAGTATAGTTTAATATCTGGTACTGCTAGGCCCCCTTCCTTCACATTT
>NW_025379432.1:0-1541 GCF_016433145.1 Gracilinanus agilis
ATATATATATATATATATATATATATTTAGCTGTGCTTTTTTAAACAAATAATTTAATATTTTCCCACAATTAAATGTTTTATGTTCTTTCCCTCTCCCCCAAACTCCCCCACCCCAACCCAGTAGCCAATGCACAATTCCACTGGGTTTTACATGCATCATTGATTAAGACCTAATTCCATATTATTGATAATTGGACTAGAGCTATTGTTTAGCATCTATATCCCCAATAATAACCCCATCAGCCCATGTGTTTAAGCAGTTGTTTTTCTTCTGTGTTTCTACTCCCACAGTTCTTTGAATGTGGCTAGTTTTCTTTCTCATAAGTCCCTCAGCCTTGCTCTTGGTTCCTGCATTGCTGCTAGTAGAGAAGTCCATTATATTCGATTGTACCACAGTGTATCAGTCTCTGTGTACAATGTTCTCCTGGTTCTGCTCCTTTCACTCTGCATCATCAATTCCTGGAGGTCATTCCAGTTCACATAAAATCCCTCCTGTTCATTAGTCCTTTGAGCACAATAGTATTCCATCACCAACATATATCATAATTTGTTCAGCCATTCCCCAATCAAAGGGCATCCCCTCATTTTCCAATTTTTTGCCACCACAAAGAGCGTGGCTATAAATATTTTTGTACAAGTCTTTTTCCTTATTATCTCTTTGGGGTATAAACCCAGCAGTGTTATGGCTGGATCAAAAGGCAGATAGTCTTTTAAAGTTCTTTGGGCATAGTTCCAAATTGCCATCCAAAATGTTTGGATCAATTCATAACTCTACCAGCAATGCATTAATGCAGCAATTTTGCCACATCCCTTCCAACATTCACCACTTTACTTTGCTGTCTTGTTAGCTAATCTACTAGGTGTGAGGTGGCACCTCAGTGTTGTTTTGATTTGCATTTCTCTAATTATAAGAGATTTAGAACACTTTTTCATGTGTTTGTTGATAGTTTCGATTTCTTTATCTGAAAAATGCCTATTCATGTCCCTTATCCATTTATCAATTGGGGAATGGCTTGATTTTTTGTACAATAGATTTAGCTTCTTATATATTTGAGTAATTAGACCTTTGCCAGAGTTTTTTGTTATAAAGATTTTTCCTCGATTTGTAGTTTCCCTTCTAAATTTTGTAGCATTGCTTTTCTTTGTGCAAAAACTTTTTAGTTTAATATAATCAAAAGTATTTATTTTGCATTTATTTCTAACTCTTGCTTGGTTTTAAAATCTTTCCTTTCCCAGAGATCTGACAAATATACTATTCTGTGCTCACCTAATTTAGTTTTCTTCTATATATTTAAGTCACTCACCCAATCTGAATTTATCTTGGTATAGGGTGTGATATGTTGATCTAGGACCAATCCCTCCCATATTGTTTTCCAATTTTCCCAGCAGTTTTTGTCAACCACAGGAGGGGAGAGGGAAAAGGGGTAGGAAAAATCATGAATCATGAAATCATTGAAAAATATCCTAAATTAATTAATTAATTAATTTTGGAAAAGACATTTTATAAAAGAGTAGATCATGGACCTGATTGCTCTTCTT
>NW_025379433.1:0-1122 GCF_016433145.1 Gracilinanus agilis
TGGACCTCACGAGCTTCTTGGAGAGTGTAATTTCAAAGTGAATACAAAATAACTATTAAGTATTCCCATAAAGTCATCTTTCTTTTGGTGGGGAAAGGCAAGAAAATATATTAATATAATGAACTATTTGAAATATTTTATATTTTATGTACTTCTTTCATATACCCTGTAATAGTAAGGAGAGCCAATAACTGATGTTTGATAGAATGGGAGAGAAAGAGTCTGTGTTGTGAGTCTCTCTTCTAGCTCTCCCCTGGGGCCAAATATACACTGGGAGACTTTAAGCGGGTGTCACCTCAAAACTGGGTGACCTGGATGGTTGTGCTTCCCCTCAGGAGTCAGGGGTGAGGCTTCCCTATAAGAGGAGGTTATATGGTACCCCAATCTGATCCTGAATATGGATGGGGTTCAGACAAACCTCCCCCCAATAAGTTAAATTCACACTGGCTTCAAGATGGAGGCAGCCAGACCAAGCTGTAGTTCTCCTCTCCCTAGTTGTCTCTCAGGCACTCTGGAACGCTATTTGATTGATGAATGACTTTTATTATTTGCAATTCAGGGATTGGGGAAAGGAGTGAAGGGCAGAGGAATTTTGGGGTGCCCTCTTCTCTATTTCTATGGGGTCTGTCACTTGGGTGGAAATCTTTGGGGTTCCCACTCCTAAGCTTCTCCCCTCACCCCTTCTCCTTCTGTTTCTATTTCTATTTTACTGTTTCTATCCTTTTATATAATTGTAAGTTTTGACTGAAAGGGGGTCTCTCAGCAAGGTTGGGTAATGGGAGAAAGAGACTAAGAGATTGCTCCCAAAATGGAGTCCAAAAACTTTGTTGACTCTATGGTTGAAGTCTTGATGGGTGAGAAGTGATGGAATGGCTTTGACCTAATTTTTCCCATACATTTTTCCAATTTTACCAGCAGTTTTGGTCAAATAGTGAGTTCTTTCCCCAAAACTGGGGTCTTTGGGATAATTGAACACTAGCTTGCTGATTGTCATTACTCCTTGTCTATTCCATTAATCCTTCCTTCTCTCTCTTAGCCAGTACCATATTGTTTGGATCACCACTGCTTTATAGTACAGTTTAAGATCTGGTACTGCTATGCCACCATCCTTCACGTTTTTTT
>NW_025379434.1:0-6648 GCF_016433145.1 Gracilinanus agilis
GGACATGATTGGGGATGTGGACTCGAAACTACCACACCAATGCAACTACCAACAATTTGGAAATTGGTCTTGATCAAGGTCACATGACAAAACTAGTGGAAATGCGCATGGGTAGGGGGGGCATGGGGGGGTTGAAGGGGAAAGGAGAAGCATGAATCATGTAACCATGTTAAAAATGAATATTAATAAATGTAAAAAAAACATAATGGGAAGAAAATGGCATTTCATTTTTGGCTGGTGAATTTGAATTCTCAAGTCATCCAGTGTGGTCACTTAATAAGAGGCCATAAAATATAAAATGAATACAAAAAATTATTACATGGGAGAAAAATGAGAGGAAATATTCAAAAAGGTGAAATAGCTGGGTTTTTATATAAATATACTGAAGCTCTTTCGGAAAGATTATATTTGGATAGGAATTTGTAAGCTATAGTTAATGTACAGTTTCCTGGTTCTAATGGCATGTAAAGACCATTAAAAACAGTATCTGAATATATTTCTTTAATATACTGTACAGCTTTTGAAAAGTATCCCTTGTGTTTAGAAGTAGTGCCTCTGTTAGAAATGTTACTAATCAAAAGGCCAAAGAAACTAGAGTTTGAAGAAAGTGTAAAGAAAAAGAGAGGAGACAAAAGATAATGGAGGTCTCTTGCTCTCACCAACTCCACACCTCCCTTCAGGCAAAGTAGGGCATTCATCCCCACCAATAAGGAGAGAGACCCATACCACTAAACTTTGAGATCAGGGCTACAGAGGAATAATGAGAATAGGGTGCATATCAGACATGGAGGACTACAAATGCAAAAGCATAGTTATAAGAGATGGAATGTTGTATATAAATGACAAGATCGGTTTCTGTGAATTGTAAAGCCTGTTGAGTATTGTACTAAGGCTAAGGAAGTAGGTTGGAGCTAGACTGTGAAGGAATTTGAAAGTCAAACAGAACTCTGTATTTAGTGCTAGAGTGTATAGGGAGCCACTGAAGTTAATTTAACAACAGTGACATCCACAAAGATATGCTTTAAGAATAGTGCTTTGGTAGTTTTGCAGTGAATAATTTGGAAAGAAAAGAAATGAAGCTGGAAGACCAATTAGGATAATACTGAAATAGTCTATCTATGTGATGCAATGGCAGTCAACAAGCATTTATTAAGTGCTTATTATGTTCCAGACACTTTGCTCAGTGTTGGGAATGCAAATACAAATAGAAAGAATGCCAGTCAATGCCCTGCAAGGAATTTTCATTTTAATTGGTGAAGACAAACATAAAAAAAAACAAAAAAAACCTGAAAAGTTGGAGAATAAAGAGTAAAGGTGTATCTATCAAAGAAAAAATCCAGAGTATCACAAAGTGAGGAATGAAACATAGTTGGCTTCAATGCTTTCCTTATATAAAATTTCTGGGAAAAGCCATCCAGAGATAAGGTGAGACCACAGGGACATTGCATATTCCCTATATACTGAATTTGAGAACAATATAATGCAATTCTAGGATGAAGAGGTTTCTTGGACATGTAGAGAAGTTTGATAGGATTGAGTTTGAGATGCGTGGACTATATCCAGCTTATATTAATTTTCTTAGGCAATTTGTGATATGAAACTGAAGCTTAGGAGAGTGTTCAAAGTTTGATCTAGATCTTAGAGTTACATAATTAAAGTTAAATTTACAAATTAAAATTATATTAAATACAAGTTATATAATTAAACTAATAGAAACTCTTTTGTATTTTTTGTTACTATTGATTACCTTTTCCCCTCCTAGATACTATATAACCATTTTATTTTCCCTTCTGAGAGTCATCTACTGTTGAATATCTAAAACTGAATATCTCCTAGTTATACAATGAATAATCATAGATTTTTTAAAGGGACTTTGAGGGCATCAAGCCAATGTCCTTATTTAGTAGAGGAGGAATTGGGAGACAGAGAAGTTAACCATATTCCTAGTTACATTGGTATAAATATCTGAAGCAAGTTTTGAGTTTAGGCCTTCCTAACTCTAAGCCTCCTTCACTAAAAGGTTCATATTTTTATCTTCAAACTTTCTCCTCTACCAAGTTTCCCTATTATTCTATATTGTACCATTATCCTTTCAATCCCTATGGTTTGTAACCTCATGGTGATCTTCTTCCCTTTAGTCTCATTGTATACATCCCATTGGTTGCCAAAACTTGTCATTTGTACCTTCACAACATCTCATATATCCTTTTCTCTTTACTAATATTGCTACAACCTTACTTTGTGTCATATTACTTTTTTCTCAGACCTACTGGAATAGCCTTCAAATTTGTCACCTTGCACCAGTTTCTCCCAATACATCCTCAGTATAGCTTTTAAAGTGATTTTTCCTAAAGGATGGATCATTAAACTATAGTGGTTCCTTTTACTTCCAAAGTTAAATGAGAATTTTTTTTTTCATTTATAGATTTACATAACTTGGCCTTTCTTAAATTCTTTCACTTTTTCTCCTCTATATACAATATGATTCAATTATAGTGGCCTACTTGCTGTCCCATATTCATTATACCTCTCTCAACATGCATTTGCATGTTTTATTTTTAAAAAAGGTCCATTCCCAAAATTTTCTGCTTCCTTTACCAAAACACTTCTTGTATAAGTTAAAGTAAAGGTCTCATACTTAGAATCTGTCAGAGGTGGGACTTGAACATAGTTCTTTCTGGATCATAGGATGGCCTTCTATCCACTGAACTGTACTCCCTCACTTCCCATTGCCATAATATGAGGCAACTAGATTGCTCAAAAGATAGAATATTTGACCAGGAGTTAGGAAGATCTGAGTTAAAGTCTGACTTCAGACCCTTAATAATTATGTAACTTTACCTTAATTTCCTCATATCTAAAATGTAGATAATAATAATGCCCATTGCTCAGGGTTGTTGTGTGGATAAAATGAGATATTTGTAAATTGTTTTGCAAAGCTTTAAGTTCTATACACATATTAGTTATTATTATTATTTATTATTATTATTATTATTACTGAAAACAGTTGAGGTAGTAGTAGTAATAGTAGTAGTAGTAGTAGTAGTGGTGGTGGTGGTGGTGGTAATAGTAGTGGTTGTGGTAGTAGTAGCAGCAACTGTAGCAGTAGCAGCAGCAGTAGTAACAGTATTAATTTTTATCCAGGATTGGTAAATGCTTTAAGGCACTTTAGAGTTAGAAAATGACAGTTTAGTGAACAGCCTAGCTCATGACATCTTGGTATTCTCATGCAAAGCTCAGTATTAGGAAATCAAATCCTATAACCAGGGGTTTGAAATATCCTTTGTTGTTGTTATGGAGGCAGGATGTTGGATATGACATTGGCCTGATTATGGTCTTCTGTTCCTAAAATATGAAGAGGGATTCTTCTATAAATCTTGGTAACAATAACTATAACTACATCTTAAGGGAATATGATAAGAATTTTATCTAAAATGTTGCTGCACTATCATGTAATCAACTTCAACTCCCATGGCAGAGTATCAACCAAATAGCTCCTAGAAACAATGTCAAATTGAGAGGATGCTAAAAGTCTTGAAACATTAAGATAAGTTCAATTAACTGTTAAAGGAATTGAGATGAGCAGATTGCTCTTGTGAAATAAGAATTTGTCCTGTACAATGGCACTAATTGTGAAAGAGTTTCAAGAGATTTTTAATATAGCTTGTAGGCACAGCGAGAAACCATCTTCCTTATCAATGACTTGGGCAATACTTGAACATGCAAAGGCTACAGTTTCTAAATGTTATTATTATGCAGAAAGGAAGTAAAAGCTAACATACTGAGAAATGCTCAAACACTGTTGCTTTCAGGCTCCAGTAGCCAGGGAACAAAACATATCCCCCCATTAATGTGCATAGAATAAAAACTATTTCTGTTAGAGAAATTTTCATTTCATTTATAAATCTCTAAAGCCTGAATTTTTATTTTTTAAATTTAGTATCTGTCCTCTGAGCCTACTATTGGACAGAAAACAGCAAAAGCAAACTTTTAGCATGCTTTCTATTAAATACCCGAGAGTTACATAGGTTGCAGCCTGGATGAGTGGAGAAAGTCCTATATTTGAAGCCCAAAGTCCCAGAATAAAAATATTTTTCTCATTATGACCTAAATTTGTGTAAACACAGGGAAGTCATTTAACCTCTCTGAGTATCAGATGACCCATTTTTATAATGAAAGCTTTGGACTGTATGACTTTGAAGGTACCTTCCAACTCTAAGTCTACGGTTTCCAAATCTAAACAAATCAAAGGGTATTGGACTTAAAAAGAAAAAGAAAGGAAAAAAGAAAGAAAGAGAGCAAAAGAGAGAAAGAAAGCAAAAGAAAGGTGGAAAGAAAGGAGGAAAGAAAGGAAGAAAGAAGGGAAGGAAGGAAGGGAAGAAGGGAGAAAAGGAGAAAAGGAGAAGGTAGATGTAAAGAATGAGGAGAAAAAGAACAAAAAAGAAAAAAAGGAGAAACTTTTATTAAGTACTTATTATGTTCCAGGCACAGCAATAAATGCTGGAGAATCATATAAAAGACAGTCTCTGCCCCTGAGTAGCTCATGTAATAATGGAGGAGATAGTACATAAAGGGTCACTGAATAGTAGAACCTGTTAGGAGGACTACCTGATCTGGTGCATAGGAAAGAAAATTCAGGAAGTAATATGGTACTTTAATTCACAGTTAAACTCCCTGTTTTATATATAAGGAAATAGACTGAGCAAGCTGAAATGATATAAAAAGCAAAACTTGGATATAAACCCAGGCCTGCACAGTGCAGTGTGCTACACTCCCCACCTCAAACAATGCTGCATGTTTTGTAATATTAAAGAAAACAACAACAACAATCTCAAACCTTTAATTTCTGTCTTAGAATTAATACTGACTATTGGTTCCAAAGCAGAAAAGCCATAAGGACTAGATAATGAGGATTAAGTGACTTGCCCAGGGTCACACAGCTAGGAAGTGTCTGAAGCTAGATTTGAACCAGAACCTCCCATATCTAGGCCTGGATCTCTCTCCACTGCTCCTTTTTAATACTATTTTAATAATGTTCAAACATAGTAAGAAAGACCATAATAATAGCTAACATTTACATAGTGTCTACTATGTGCCAGGCACTATGCTAAGTACTTTTCAAATATCATCTCTTATGATACTCACAAAGCCATGGGAAGTTAGTGTTATTGTCATCTCCATTTTAAAGATGAGGAAACTGAGACTAACAGATTAGGTGATTGGTTCAAGGTCACATGATAAATGTTTGAGGCTGGATTTGAACTCAGGTCTTCCTGATACAAGACTCAGTGCTAACCACTACACCATCTACATAGCAAAAACAACCATCAGTGTAAACTCTAGTGAAATTTATTTAAAAAATTTCCCCTTAAAATGCAAAGCATTATTACACTTTTATTTTTGCCATATGTCAAAGATAAGAAACAAAATACACGAAACATTTGGAAAACAAAGTCCATGAATCCATTCTTTTTGCAACAACTGTCTAATTTCACAAATTCTCAGCAGCTCTCTGGGTACTTGATTGGTACAAAAGCAGGCAAAGTTAATTAATGATTTCAATTTCAAAGCACCTTTGATTAACTGGATCCAGTACATAGAGAGGCAAACTACTTTCATTAATGATTCTTTTTATCATTTCTATTATAAAATGCATCTAATTGACAGTGCATATTTTCCAAACAGCCTGTATTATTAGATTAGAAAACTGACTCTGTTCACATCTGGGTACATGAGCAAAAAATAATTACATTTAATAATAATGAAAAGAACCCACAGTAATCCATCATGCTACTACTGTAGCAAGAGCCATGAAGTCTGAATGGGTGCCAAATTAGAAAATGAATCCATAAAAATATGTCAATTACTATAACCATAATATAATTCTAGTCTCAAGCCAAGTGAATGTTAACCATGATCATCACCCAGAATCCCAATGGACATTTGTAAATGTATAACTTCAAATGTTTTCTCTACTATACCCATGGTAAATTTACCTCATGAAATTTTTAGTGATTAAATATAGCTGTTATATAGCACAAGTCAATGAGAATATCTAAATTTTTAAAAAAGTATTTACTTATCAGATATGGAACCAGTGAGGGATAACCAGAGTTTTACTTCCACTATGGTTTCCATCAAAATTAATATTCCTCCACTTTGTCTCATTGTGAAAAATGACTGGCCCGCTTTCATATGCTGTGACTTTCCCTGGTTGACATTCCATGATGTCATCATCATACCTCAATCCTAGAGCCTGCCTCTCCCCATTCTCAATCTTTTTAAGGGTGCTGTTTAGACTCTCGATAGAATGGGTTGGTCTCTCTGTGTCACTGTCCCCCACGCCCCGAATGAATTTTCCTCCCAAACAAGAATTTCTAGTTATTACTCGGAAATGTGTACTCAGAAGCTGTTCACATAACCAAAGCCAATGCAATAGCTATAAATATGACCAATTCCAGTGTCCTGACATCCATCCCCTTACTTTATTCTGTAGGTGTTTAAGAAAATGGAATATAAAGTATAGATAGCATTCAAGGTACCATTCCAAAGAATAAGTTTCAAGAACTACTATATTATTTTGCCCCACTAATTATATATATATATATATATATATATATATATATATATATTGTTGGGTTGACTGAT
>NW_025379435.1:0-5208 GCF_016433145.1 Gracilinanus agilis
TTCAAATCTGGCCTCAGACACTTCCCAGCTGTGTGATCCTGGGCAAGTCACTTGACCCCCATTGCCCACCCTTATCACTCTTCCACCTAGGAGCCAATACACAGAAGTTACGGGCTTAAAAAAATAAAATAATTTTAAAAAATAATTTTAAAAATAAAATAAAATATAAAATATAAAAAATCATCCTTGCCTTCATGTACTACTCCATGCAGTACAGGAAGTGATGTCTGCACAAATAACTGGCATGTAAGATGAAACGGGAGAAAAATATAAGAGAGGCACTAAGGAAATACTTCATAATGTCCAAGGGAGGAAGTGCTTTTGCTAACTGGGGCATGAAGGGATGGGATGGATGAAATCAAGGATGGCTATAGGCCAAAGATAACATTTGTGTTGGGCCTTATATAACTTGTCAGCTACAAACAGGCAGGGATAGGAGTAGGAAAAGCACTAATGCCACAGAAAACTCCAGAGGATTAAAGGATATTTAGTATAGAAAAGTGGGGCAGTTAGATGGTACAGTGGATAGAATACTGGGCCTGGAGCCAAGAAGACTCCCCTTCCTGAGTTCAAATCTGACCTCAGACACTTCCAAGCTAAGTGATTCTGGACAAGTCACTTAACCCCGTTTGCCTTGATTTCCTCATTTCTAAAAAGAGTTGGAGAAGGAAATGGCAAACCACCCCAATATCTTTGCCACAAAAACTCCAACTGGATCACAACGAGTTGGACACAACTGAAATAAATGAACAAAAACATATAACAGGGAATTAATGTAGTACAGGAGAATACAACTAGGGCAGTGCATAAGACAGGTCAAACTGACCACAGGATGAAGGATGGACAGGATGGGAGCAGAGGACTCTACGGCAATGCCCCAGGTCCAAAGTAATAAAGACTAGTACTATGGCCCTGGGAATGCAGATGTGGAATTCTGCTCCCACTTTCACTTCTACTTTCCACTGTACCCACTGAAAGCCTCAGCCCACGAGGGGAAATTCTTTCACACTGAACCAACGAAGTTTTCTGGTTGGTTGTGTTAAGATTAAAATTAATATACAATAACTAAGTATTATATTTTATAAAATTTGTTAATAATAACTAAAGTTAAAAAAAAAAAGCTAGCTAACCCAGCCCTGGTCATGAAAAAAGGAGCAAGAGGGAAGGTCACAGAAGTATATAAACAATAACGTAAAGACGCACATCAACGAAAAGGGGAAAGGAATTTTGGGACAAGGAAGGAATTCTGGGAGATGAGGTCCAAGGTACAAAATTTTCTAACTAATACCGCTGATAGTGGCTCCATCCAGCCATGGTCTACTCTTGCTCAGACTTAAACCCAGGCCAAGAACTTACAGAGCTCAGACCAGAGGGTAGCAATCAGTCTTTGTCCTGGATCAGACCCCTTTGGGAGTGTGGATAGTCCCAGCCTGACCCTGAAATCCTAGAACAACTAGGAATAATTATAGAAATAATGTCACTGAAGAGCCCAAGAAAGCAATGATAGAACTAGTCCAGACTTCCTCTCCAGAAGTGAACAGAGTCCAACCCCAACATCAAGTCCAAAGTCAGGAATGTAAGATTAAAATTAATATCAATAACTCCAAGTATTATATTTTATAAGATTTATGAGTAATCACTTGAAGTAGAAGAAACAAAAAATAGAAGTACAAAGCTTAAGTAGGGCCACATGAGTAAACTTTCCTGCCAAGCTCTCCTCCCAGCCTCCATGGCTGCGTTCTGGGAAGAAGAGACCGAGGGCCTGAGTAACACCAAAACTTTATCCTACGTACGAACGTAGTGTTGGCTTTCAGTGTGAGCACGCAAATGGGATGCTGGGTAAGAGAGTCCCGGGGAGCAAATTTTATCTACATGGGAAATTGTCTGGAGGACTGAGCAAACTCAAAAAGAACCCTGCCGTGAAAAGCTATTAAGCAGGGAAGCCCAAAGCACCGACCCAGAAGAGAATGACCCCAAAACATTTATATCTTGCCATAGCTAAGGGATGCAGTGACGGAGCACTGGAGCTGGAGTCAAGAAGATCTCAGTTCAAATTCAGCCTTAGACACTTACTGGCTGTGTGACCCTATACAAGTCATTTAATCTTGTTTTGCCTCAGTTTCCTCAACTGGAAAAAGAGGATAATAATAGTATTTCCCTCCCAGGTTTATGGTGAGGATAAATAGGGGATGTTTGTAAAGCACTTTATTACAATGCCTGGAACATATTCTTTGCTATAGAGATACTATTCTTATCATTATTACTATTATAAGCAAAGTCTTAGAGAAAAAAAGCAGGTAAGGCATCAACTCAGCTAAAACTCCTACAAGAGATAAAGAAAGAGTTTGAAAATATTTTTAGAAATGAAATGAAAGGGGCAGCTGGGTGACTCGGTGGATGGAGAGTCAGTCTTGGAGACTGGAGGTCCAGGGATTGAAACTGGCCTCAGCCACTTCCTAACTATGTGACCCTGTACAAGTCACTTCACCCCAGTTGCTAGCCCTTATCATTCTTCTGCCTTAGAACAAATAGTACTGATTCTAAGACAGAAGGTAAAGGCTTTTTTTTAATTAATTTTTTTTAAAAGCATAGATTATGCTAACTTTCACAATGAATGTTGTCAAAGGAATTCTTGTTCCTGTATTCTATGAACTTCGTAGCCTCCCTGCGATGTTCCACTGAACATCTGAAATTCTGAGTTTCTTGCTAAGAGGCCTTTTGGCCAGGAGAGAGCTTCCTTTAAAAAACACTGGAAATTGGGGACATTTGAGTGGCTCAGAGATGGGAGGTCCTGGGTTCAAATCTAACCTCAGATACTTCCTAGCTGTGTGACCCTGGGCAAGTCACTTAACCCCCATTGCTGCCTTGGAATCAATACTTAGTCTTGATTCTAAGATGGAAGGTGAGGGTTTTTAAAACACACACACACACACACACACACACACACACACACACACACACACACTGGAAAAATACTGAAAAGAAATTCGTTCTTGCATCATTATTAAGTAAGGGAATTGGACCACAAGATTCCTTCAAGTCCCCGCGATCTATAAACTCCCCGAATGCTATAAATCGTTCCAGGCTCAGGTCCTAAATGCGATACAGCTAACCAGCAAAGGCCCCAGGCAAATATGGTGAAATATGGCCCGGTTTGGGTAGAAGAGAGGGAAGATGCTGAATCTCACCTGGGACTTGGCCTTCAGGAGCACAGAAGTCATTGCGTCCTCCTCTTCCATTCACCCCAAGGGCGGAAACGCGTGCTTAGACTACGGGAGAAGAAGGAAATGTCGAGGAACAATCCTGGAAAGATGTCAGAGAAGGGGGCTGACCAGTAAAAGACGAGGGGAACCGGCTCTGCCCAAGGCCAATTAAGAAATGCCATTCAAACCTGCCCACTCCCCCTGGCACGAAGAAAACGGCATTTAAGCAAAAGAAAACAATCACGAAGGGGAAAAAAAAATAATTGGAGGGGAAACGCCGCCCACCCAGGAGAAGGAGAACCTGCGGCTTCAGCCTGGGAGCCTCAGAGTGTTCCAGGCCGCCCTTAAAAGAAAAACTGGCATTTCTGGGGCTCTTTGGGGGCGGCCGAGGCTTGCGGCTCTTTTCTCACAGCGTCCCAGGGAGGGAGATGCTATCGTTATCTTTGTCTTCCTGAGGAGGGCACTGAGGCTGAGAGATGGTCAGTGACTAGCCCAGGGTCACCACGCTAGTGTCAGAGAAGGGCTTTGAGCGTCCGGCGCACAGATTCCTAAGTCCAGCGCTCAAGGCGCGGAGCCTCCCACCAACCAGAATCTAGACTTGATGGGGGGCTCTTTCGGGATCGTCATCTAACACCTGCCAGGTCACGAGGAGAGCGCTTACCTGTGCGCGGGTCCCACCAGGCTCCGAGACACAGCCGGAGCAGAAGCTACGGAATCCACAGCTTTGGAGCCCCAAGAGAGCCCCCAATCCCCGTGCAGCGAGATAGAAGTGCGCAGGCGCGAGGGGTGAGGGTGGGGGTGGGGAGGGAGGAAAGGTACTCTGACTCCCCAACCAGTCCTTTCCAGCCGCCTCTTCTGGCATGCACACAGACGTAGCCTGGACCCCGGCCTAGGGCTATACCCTAACACAGTCTAGGTCTGCCCCTGAGCCCCACCTAAGGAGCCGGGACTCTGTGGAGGGGGGCACCCACTCACCTGTCTAACCACACCCATTTCAAGGGTAGCGAAACTCCCACTGCGCCAAGCTGTGGAACTACGACTCCCAGAATCCTTCAAGGGCGCAAGGGCCATGAGCAGCGCAAGCCGCTTCCAAAGTCCTTCTGGGAAATGTAGTCTAGCTACCCATCTCAAAGGCTTCGCCTAGCCCGGTACTACTTTTGAACAAACGCACTTCCAGGTAGGTCAGGTAATCCCCAGAGAAGTTTCTGTGGGTTTGTTATTACGTGTAATAGGTAAAAATAAAATATCTTTATAAAAAAAGATGTCACTGATCGCTTTTTTGAGGTCTGCTGCGACTCGAACCTCGACGAGCATTTAGATCTTTCCTGCTCACACTTGGACGTGAGAGTACAGCCAGCTCTCTCCCTTCCTGCTGTTTGTTCTGTCTCTGATTTTTCTCAAAGACATTTCCGTGAATTCGCTGGAATGAATGAAAAGATATTAAATATTCAGCTCTAGAGATAGAAGATGGAGCCCTCTCAATAGAGAAACTCCCTTTCCCAAGGAGGGTTAACTCTTTAGACTGGCAGAGTTGCCTAGAGACCTACCGGAAAGGTTGTAACTAATCAACGGATATAGAAAATATTTTATATAAAATATAAAAGCGAGACAGTACCTGTTCTCCAAGGGCTTGTGTTCTAATAGGCGGAAAGGGGCCGCCCAGATAGGGGAGTCGTGTCTAGCGGACGGGAATTTTATCTTGGAAAATCACAAGGCTGGTGAATGGAGCCAATAGACGGGCACAGCTTTACCAGAACTGTAGTAGCGCGGATTTGATTACGGTTTCTGAGCTGGAGAGGGCAAGGGAAGGTGCTTCAGGGTACTTCTAGTAGCCAGTAGATAGTGAGAAGATGGCTGGAACTAGCTTAGCTATAGGCAATGCCTTCCTACAGGCTTCACAAAGATGGAGGATACTGAATATTTTAGGCTCTGTTGATGGTTGATGTGGAGGCTAATTTTGTTGAACCAATCTCTCTCTCTCTCTCTCTCTCTCTCTCTCTCTCTC
>NW_025379436.1:0-8831 GCF_016433145.1 Gracilinanus agilis
TGCGGGTGATGGAATACTATTGTGCTAAAAGGAATAATAAACTGGAGAAGTTCCAGGCGAACTGGAGAGACCTCCGGGAACTGATGCAGAGCGAAAGGAGCAGAGCCAGAAGAACTCTATACACAGAGACTGACATTCTGTGGTAAAATCGAATGTAATGGACCTCTGAACCAGCAGCAATGCAATGACCCAGGACAATTCTGAGGGATTTATGGTAAAGATGCTACCCACATTCAGAGGAGGGACTGCAGGAGAGGAAACATATAGGAAAAACAACTGCATGAACGCATGGGTTGGGGTGGACATGATTGAGGGTGTAGACTCGAAACTACCACACCAATGCAACTACCAACAATTTGGAAATTGGTCTTGATCAAGGACACATGACAAAACTAGTGGAAATGCGCATGGGTAGGGGGGGTGCGGGGGGGGGGTTGAAGGGGAAAGGAGGAGCATGAATCATGTAACCATGTTAAAAATGAATATTAATAAATGTAAAAAAAATAAAATAAAATAAAATTCATGAATATCATTATTAAAAAAAAAATTTGTATTTAAGTATACTCTTAGAAGCAATCTTTGTGGTGGCAAAGAACTGGAAATTAAGGGGATGGTTAAGGAAGTAATGGCACATGATTATGATGGTAAATTAATGTACCATAAGAAATGATGAACAGGTTAATTCCAGGAAAACATGGAAATTTTGATGATATTATGATATTATGAAGAGTGAAATGAGCAAAACAACCAAGAAGAATTTTATATACAGCAAAAAATATTATTTGAAGAATAATTTCTATATGTCTATCTCCAGAGAAAAAACTGATAAATAAAAATAAGACATAGTTTCATATATACATATATCTTTTTGTCAAAGAAATCTTCTCTGCTGGGGAGAGGGAAAGGAGGGAGTTATCTGAGTATTTTAATGAAACAAACAAATAAAAACTTATATTTTTAAAATTCAGATCATTTGCAATGTTGCTAATGTAAATAAGTTCATTAGAATTTCATTTTCTTGAATTTGCACTTGTTTCTCAGAACTGTTTCATAAATATTATAATTATTTATAATAGAGAAAGAAAGGAAGGAAGGAAGAAAAGAATGAAAGAAAAAGAGAAAGGAAAAGAAATAAAGAAATCCTTTGCAAATTAAGTTCTTAGCATCTTCTTAGAGAGAAACTACATTAAAGGAGCTGTGACACTTATGAAGTTAATAATAATAGCTAACATTTTGCAGTTCTTTAAGATTTACTAATCTTATAAATATGGATACTTTATAAATACTAGCTCACTGGACCTTCCTTAAAATAGGTATGCTTAACTTTTTGTGTGTCCTAGAACCCTATAGCAGTCAAAGTAAATCCATGGACTCCTTAAAATAATGGACAAAACACAGGATCACAAAGGAAAGCAATTACACTGAAATAGTTATCAATTTTTTTAAATGCATGGATCCTGGGTTGAAGAACCCCCTTGAAAAGAATAGCATTGACCAATGCTCAAAATAACCCTGAGAAGTGAGCTCCAATTATCTACCCCAGAAGGTTTTTTTGATTGTCTGAAACAAAGAGTCGTTAAGAACCATTTTTTCTTCAATATATGAATTGCTCTTAGTATTGGCATCAAAGCTCTACAAGAAATGTGCTAAATAATTGGTTAAATTTTCTTCAAATTTAATCTCTTAAGTATTCAAATACCCCCAGACACCAGGAAAAGAAAGTGTAAAAGATAAAGCTGTGTAAGAACCTATACAGCAAGACAAGATGTGTAGACAGCACACACTTTCCATTTTACTTTTCTTTTCAAAATGTCTTTCTTGCAATCAATGGAGCCTGTAGTGAGACTATGTGACAAAATGTGTGTCCAGCTCTCCTGACAGTTGCTGGCACCATACTCTCTCTTTTTCTTTCGAATGCTTCATTCTTTGCTTTCTGGTTAAGGATATGTATTGACTTTGGGAAACACTGCAGAGAGCTGTAAATGATGCAGTTAATGAAAAGTCCTTGCCCCGTGTTCACAGAGGGAGCACAAACAAACAATGTGACGCTAGGCTGTGATATGCGTGGTAATGTAACGTTTGTCTTCCTTGTGGGGAAAAAAAAAAGAAAAAGACATCCTGAAGATTTTCGATTGTAGACCCAAAGAGATACTTATACATTCTACTAATCCTTTCTTCTTTCCTCCTGCCCTCCACAGCCAGAAGCCTAGAATTTAAATGAAAGGTTTCTCTTTGCTTGACTTCAAAAATCATATTTCTTGAAAAGACACATAAAAGGATTTTCAGTTTAACACAACAAACATTCTTCCAGTGCCTACTAAGTGCAGCACACTGCTTTTGAACAGCTTGGCTTTATCTCTTTTAGTGAGACTATTTTACAAACTTCTGATTTTGTATAGGGTATTCCACTAACTACTGGCGTTTTTATATCTTATTATTTAGCCTTGGGCTATTTTGAAGCATTTTGTTTTGCCTGTCATAGACTCTGGACTTTTCAAGAATGTCACAAAGTACAATTTGAGAGAAAGTCTGAAAGCAAAGTTTTCTAGAAGTGATAAGAAACAAGTGGGTCTTTGGATGGACCTGGAAGTGATAGTAGAGAACTCACATTAGTGCCTATTTCCTACTTTTGATCTTTTACATTAAATGATAAAGACAAGTGCCATAATTCAATTTTATATTCTGAATCAATTGGTAAACATTCATTAAATTTCTAGTAGGTGAGAGGCAAAGACATAAATGTAATAGTGCTTGTCCTCTTGGAGCTTACATTGTATAAGGAGGGAGAAACATATGTATTCTACAAATGACCACAACCAAAACTATTCTCTTGATTCCTCCAAAATTTCATTTCATCAAATATTCTCTTTTTCTCTCTAGCATCTTCAATCTCTCCCTTTCCACAGCTTCCCATTATCCTAAAAGAAACGTTCCCTAAAAAGTTAAGGCCCACTTTAGTTAATATGTTCTTTTTCTCTCCCTTTTCCATTTAATGACAAATCTTTAGAAAGAGTGTTTTTGTTCAATCATTTCAGTCAGATCCAACTCTTTGTGATATCATGCAGGATTTTCTTGACAAAGATATTAGAATAGTTTGCCATTTGCTTCTCTGGATCATTTTACAGATAAGGAAACTAAAGAAAATGAAGTTAAGTGACTTGTACAGAGTCTCATTGGATAGTCAGTATTTAATGTCAGATTTGAACTGAGGAATATGTCTTCCTAACTCCAGACCCAGTGCTTGCTAGCTGCCCTTAGTAGACACAATTAGCTCAAAACAAAGTCACTGAGATGGTTTTGTAAGAAAAAAAAATTATAAAACTTGGAACACCTTTAAACTTGAGGCACACCCTCCCACAAATCTATAAACCTCAGAATGAAAACTGAACACAAACTGAAGAGTAGCACTGTGGTGATGTAGTTGACTCTCAAGCTCCAGAGTTGATTCTCTCTTGAATCCATGATAAAATCCCTATTTTCCTACCAGAGGGCTTTGTTCCTGTAACTACTTTCTGCCTTTAATGCTATCTCTGTATATCTGGAAATTGTATCTTTGATCTACTTTGTACCTTGTGAGAGCTTGAATTGCTGGATTCATTGTACTGCTTTATTCTGAATACAGTATCTTCTCCAGGGCAAAAAGCTGCATTGCCAGTTGTCATAGTCACCAGGAGGAAAGGAAGAAGACAAATTCCCTCCATACTGCTCATGCCTTCTCCTGAGTATATGAGAGAAAGCTGTTCCCAACCTCAAATTCCTCAAACTCTTGAACTATTTCAGAGTTTGCAGATTCATCATTTAAAAGGTAACCTGAGGATATCCAATCTTGACCTAGGCTGCTGCCCATCTACTCTTCAAATTCCCCAGTTTCCTGTAATTCCCAATTAAAATCCTATGGTCTCCAGGAAGTCTTTCTCAATGCCTCTTAATTCTTAATTCTCATGCATTCTCTGTTTTAAATATTTCCTGCTTTTCCTCTTCATCCTGTTTATAGTCTATTCCCACCTATTTGTTTGCTTATCTTTTGTATTAGACTGTGAGCTCTTAGAGGGCAAGGACTATCTTTGGCTTCTATTTGTACCTTTGGTGTTTAGAACCATAGTAGGCAATTAATAAGTCATCATTGATTGGCTGACTGACAATTCTATCTTAAAATTTTTTCTTACTTTTTAGTGTGATTACAAGGTTACTCCATTAGCATAGCAATGACTCATTAGTTCTATAATCTGCCATTTTCTTTGATTACATAAAAGATTGGAGGGGGGAAAAGGGATTCAAATTCTACCCCACAAGAAAACCTATATCTGCTAACATACATACTATTCTTGATTGTATCTAAAGTCTCTTCCAACTAGACATTTATAATTCATTAGGATATTAAGTTTCTACCTGCCCCCCCAAAAAAAATCTACTCTGAACTTGCCGATTTCTGCTAAAGGTACCAGTATAATCTCAAAATACTTCAAATCTTCCAATTCCTCTTTCCCCATATTTATCAACAACTACTGAGTCTGTTTCCAGAATATCAGCCCTGCCATTCCTTCCTTTTCCTTTTCATTATCACAATCTTCATTTCCCCCACCAGCTAATCCTAAAACATTTTAACCATCATCTTCCTTTCTGTCCAATTCTTCCCCCATGCCATGACTGCAATCATGATTTACCTGCTAAAAAATGATCAGTGACTCCCTATCACCAACACAGTAGAGTCCAAATTCCCTAACCTAAAAATCCAAATAGCCTACCTTTCCATCTTTATTTCAGTTATTTACTTTTCATACTGTATATTTTGCCAAACTGCATTATTTTTTTATTTGAATACAATTCTAGACTTTTCTCCCTCCCTACTTTTGCCTTCACTGTTTTCCAACTAGAATACCTTTCCTTAACCATCTCTGCCTGTTAGAGGCCCAGCTTATATGTCACAAGCTTCATTAAATCTTTTTTGATTCTTGGAAGTAGATGTTACTTCTCCTTCATGCGTCTTCCTACTTCTTTATTAAATGTTTAGAACTCTGTAGGTTCTCACCGTACCTTCATATCAGAATTGGGTTCACCTGTGAGTATATTCGAAATTTATTTACAATATAATCAGTCACTTATTCAACTTTCTGTCACCCACAAAGTCTAGTAAGTATTTTGCGCATAGTAGGTCCTCAACAAATATCTGAGGAATATTTCTATTTGGGTTTAATAAATTGTTATATGGTACATTAAACTGTGAACCCAAGTCCAAATCAGAATCCCTACCACCTGGTGCAATGAGAGCAGTCGTCCTATCTCTGAGTTGTCCTGGAAATAGCATTTGCACAGTTCAGCCAACAATAGCCAGAAGAGAAACAACACAAGGAATGATTCCAGCTTGCCTTTCTCTCTGCACCCTGCTGAAACAGATCTAAAAAGACACAAAGAGAAAAGCCAGATAACAGAGGAACAGCTGGCAGGTACATATGCCTGACCACCCACTGGCTATGAATGCTATCTAACTCAGTACCCTCTGCTTATGAGGAGTCAAATAGAAGGGACGATATTCACCATACCCACTGCAACTAGCTCTCTGGATAACAGGATCCTGTTGTAAGAGAGGTCCCAGTTCTTCACAAATTATTCATTTATTGAAGTCCTCCTTCACCCACAGTTATACACATTTAAAAATACAAATATATTCTTGTTATTAGCATGATTTCTTTCCAATTTTTCTTTTTCTTTTTTGGCTATCTTGATCAAGGTAAAAAAATAAAGCCTTTTCCAGAAGCCTCGGTATATTTTAGCAGTGATCTTTTGGATCTATTTGGAAGAGAGATAGAAGCTATAATGCCAAAACAAATGGTTTATCTACGTAAGTGTTTTATGGGAAATTATTCTCACTCATTATGGTGATTATGCAAACAGACTAGCTGATTGAATTGATCACATTTTAGCCTTTGGTGGACATGTTTAAGGACTTTGGACAAATAACTCAGTTTACAAATAGTCATTTGATTCTCCCATTTATGTTTGGACCTTGACAATTCTGATGGCTTCTTTAGAGTATCTTGCTCTCCTCTCAGATACCCTAAAGAAGTGATGATGAACTTTTTAAAGACAGAGTGCCCAAAATGCAACTTGTGAATCCCTCTGCACTTTACTCCAGCCAGGGGATGTAGGAAGTGTCTGTTTGTGTATGTGTGTATCAGTCACTAAAACTCTGTATCTAAAAGTTCTATGATGTATAATTAGAATTTGCTTCCCAGGACTTTAAATCCAAACTTCCCATGTTCCTTCTCATGTATACTAATGTAGGGAAAATATAAGTTTTGTGTAGCTCTGCCCTCACACTGATTTTTCCCTTATCTCAGCTGGGAAAGCAGGCTTTATGTCAGGCAGGAGAATCTACACACATGGGTTTAGTTTTTGTTAGATAATTAGGTTTGAAATTTGATTTCTTTTCGTTTATTTTCTTTCTACTTTTAAGTGATTATTAATAAACTTTATAAAATATAATACTTGGAGCTATTGGATATTAATTTAAATCTTACAATGACCTGAACTCTCTAAGTAGAGAGCTAACTATGCTGATCCTAAGGTCACAGAGCAGTCCATTTCAGGCCCATAATTAAATCCTTTTAAGTTTGTGAAAACATCTTAACACATACTTTGGTGGTCCTATTAAAACATATGTGTATGACATATGTATGCACATCTGTGTGGCACACATACATACATACATATATGTACACACAAAGTATACATATAAATAATACTACATTTCAGTAATTTTTCTTTCCTTTTTCCAGGTTAAAATTAATTCCAATTTGAATTGTTTTGCCTTCATCCTTTACACCTATCTCTATTCTAAAATGGGTTTTACCCTTCAGATCATTTCTTCTCCTGACTTACACATTTATAGATTTCCACATTTCTACTATCCCTGAGTTTTTTATCCCCAAGACAGGAATTTTTATGTCATAACAATTTGCATTTATATAGGACTTTATGATTCCAAATAGCTTTCACAAATGCTATCTTACATTTCATAACAATCCCACTGGGAAGATAGCCTAAGTATTGACACTTCTTCATTACGAATAAGGAAACTGAAGCTCTAAGGAAACTGAGGAAACTAGAAGGAATTAGATTATATTCCGGGGAATTCAGAGCCACGATACTAACTCATATCTTCAGATTTCATGCCAAATGTTCTTTTTTTTTTAAACATTTATTAATAATCATTTTTAACATGGTTACCTGATTCATGCTCCTACTTTCCCCTTCACCCCCTGCACTCCCCCCACCCATGGCCAATGCACATTTCCACTGGTTTTGTCATGTGTCCTTGATCAAGACCAATTTCCAAATTGTTGGTAGTTGCATTGGTGTGGTAATTTCGAGTCCACATCCCCAATCATGTCCACCCCGACCCATACGTTCAAGCAGTTGCTTTTCTTGTGTTTCCTCTTCTGCAGTCCTTCCTCTGAATATGGGTAGTTTTCTTTACCATAAATCCCTCAGAGCTGTCCTGGGTCATTGCATTGTTGCTATAAAACATTGTTCTTTCACTGTTAAGGATTCCAAAAAAATCTCTTATTAATGGGGCACTTGAGCAGTCCACTCTTTTGCCCATGTCTTTGGCTATCTCTTCCACCTTTATGTAGTCTTACCCTGATTCCTTTAGTGGAAATTGTTCTCTCAACTCAGGTCTCAGTTGTTATATTCAAATACAATTTGTCCAGATTCCTTTACTTTCATTACATAGTAATTCTATTAGAATGTACTATATCTTTCTTAATCCTTGTAAAGCAATGACCACTACAATATCATATTGAAAGTAGACACCTAATAAATATTTATCAAATTGGTCAGCTTGTTCCTAAATTATTCCTTAATAAACCATTGAAAGACTAATGCCCAGTTATATTCATCTTTGGGCATACTGTCACTTTAACTTTCTGAGTCTTATCTTGTTCTCTAAAATGACATGACTGAATAAATTATCGACTAAGGTTTATGAACCTATGACCTCTATTTCTTCTATGGGACTTTATCCCATGGACCATTTTTTAAAGAAAGAATGATATATTTGCACCAGAACTTTTTTTAAGGAGTTAAGACAATAACTTTATTACAGTCCAAAAAATCTCAAGCAAAAATTAAGGGGAAAAAAAAGGTCTGAGTATGTGGCATGAGTGTCAAGGCTTCCTTGGCAGAAGCTTCTAGCTTGAGGCTCTTTTTGATCCTGGATTCTCTTAAGTGAAAAAGAGTCCATATGGAGCTAAATATCCAGGCCAGTTGCCCAAGCAATGAAAGATGAAGGTCAGGGATGAGGCATTAAGAAAGCCAGTACCTTCCTCTACCCCACCCAAAGAGCTGGAAGGATTTAATTCATTTTGAAGATGACAGAAGCCTTGAGTTTTCCCATGTACAAGGTGTGCATTATGGCTCTGAGGATGAATCAGATTATGTACTACAAATATTATTTCTATGGCAAAGGACAAAGTTGGATACTCTCCTGATGCCCAGGACAGCAGTCTTCTTCTGAAGGTTTTAGCTCAAGGACAGTCTCTTATGATTCCAACAAAAGTTGGAGCATCAACAAAATCCTCACTGGCCTTTCTGGAGTACATAAGGTCTTCCATTCTCTGGTGGTCTTCTTATGGCAAAGGCACTCAAGGAAATTGGCAGGCAGGAGAGTTACCAACTGGGGCCACAAAACATTATCACAGGATCCTTGAAGCAACTACATAAGTTCTAGATGTTGGCTTCTTAGAGCCTAAGACAGTAAATCAAAGTCAATGTATAGTAGAGATTACATGCATATATATATATATATATATATATGTATATATAAATAT
>NW_025379437.1:0-7158 GCF_016433145.1 Gracilinanus agilis
AGACAGACAGACAGACAGACAGAGAGACAGAGAGAGACAGAGAGAGACAGAGAGATTCAGAGAGAGACAGAGACAGAGAGAGACAGAGAGACAGAGAGACAGACAGAGAGAGACAGAGACAGAGACAGAGACAGAGAGAAAGAGAGAGAGAGAGAGAAAGAGGGAGAGGCAGAGACAGAGAGAGACAGAGATACAGACAGACAGAGAGACAGACAGACAGAGAGAGGCAGACAGAGAAAGAAACAGAGAGGGGGAGAGATGGAAACAGAGACAGAGACTAATAACCAAGTGGAACAGGGAAACTATCTTATAGAAGGTGTTATACAAACTATGTATCGAAGGAAGCTAGACTATTTGAGGAGGTGGGAAGACCATTTTCTGTATGAAGGCAGCCTATAGAAAACAAAGAGGTAAGAAGTGGTGTGTGTGGTGAGTAGACCAATTTGACTGGAATGGAAGGTTATAGACTTCTTTATAAAATTGCAACTCCTTCTTTAATCAAGTGCCATGTGCCAGGTGCAGGAACATAAGGACCCTACAGAACAGTCTTTTGTCCTCGAGGAGTTTATGTTCTATGGGGAAACCACACAAATGGGTACAAGACTATTCAAGGTAAATAAAACCGTTTTGGAAAAGGATATGAATAGCAGGATGCAGAAAAGACCTCATGGAGAAGGTAACGCTTGAGGAGAACGAACATTGTTAGGGATCCTAATATTTGGAAGTGAGAAAGGAGGAGAGCATTCCTATAGCCTAGGCAAAATCACAGAAATAGAAATGGAAATACTGTAAGAAACAGCAAGTGGGGTATTTTGGCTAGGATATAGAGCAAACTAAGGGGAATAAGCATAACAAGCTAGGAGAGATAGGATTGAGTGAGGTATGGAAAGACTTTAAATGCTAAGTAGAAGAATTAGTATTTTAAATTAGAGGAGTAGGGAGCCATGGATGCTTCTGGAGCAGAGAAGCAACATGATCAGGCATGTACTTTAATAATAACATTTTGTACACTCAGTGGTAGAAAGATTGGAGAGGGATGAGACTAGAGACAGGAAGGCCAATTCAAAGGCTAGTTAAGTAGTTTAGAAGAGAACATCCAACCATCCAGGCCAGAATTCTACTTCTAAAATCTTAGGGTAGTATGGAATAGTTGTATTCCATGATGTCATCATTAATGATCATTGGAATAATGGATAGTCCCGATGCCCACTGAATAATCCATTATGATTTTATCTTTTGTTATGAAAAGTATGAAGTTGTTGTTGTTGTTATTCAGTTATTTTTCAGCAGCATCCAACTCTTCATGACTCCATTTGAGTTTTCTTGGCAAAGATACTGGAGTGGTTTGCCATTTTCTTCTCCAGTTCATTTTACAAATGAGGAAACTGAGACAAACAGGGTTAAGTGACTTGTTCAGGGTCACACGGCTAGTATATGTTTGAGACTATATTTGAACTCATGAAAATGAGTTCCTGACTCCAGGCCAGGCACTTTATCCAGCTGCCCCTTTGAAAATCCAATATAAATAGGGACTAAGAAAGTAAAATTAAATAATAACCTCCATTTATATAACACTTTATAGTCATTGGTGTATTTGACAATCTTGTCATTTTTCGTCCAGGCAATCTGATTTATTAGATGCTGAGTTGATGTTTATGCGGAGTCACAGAAACTACTTTCATAATTAGGTCTGTAATCAAGAGCGCCAGGCACTTCTGTATTTTCAAATGGGCATGAAAATGAATTTGCCCATCATCCAATGTGGGCACTGTGGCCAATTTGGCATCTGTCACATGGAAGCAATGCAAAATA
This sequence comes from Gracilinanus agilis, assembly GCF_016433145.1. Taxonomy (NCBI): domain Eukaryota; kingdom Metazoa; phylum Chordata; class Mammalia; order Didelphimorphia; family Didelphidae; genus Gracilinanus; species Gracilinanus agilis. The sequence goes on from NW_025379437.1 coordinate 1,813, forward strand.
AAACTGATTTAGATATGGTGACAATTCCTCTGGCCAAAGGTCAGGGTGGGCTATGTTTATTTTTGCCCTGTTCCCACAGACAGAAACATCCCAAAGTCAGACCAAATACTTCCTATTGCCCCAGCTGCTACTCTGGGAACCCAGGAGAGCCTAGAAGAAGCCCTCTCCAGAAGGTGGGAGGGGGGTCCCTGGGCAGGGAGACGTCTCTCTATGTTTGCTCGGGTTCTGTGCCTGTTTTGAATGGGAATCACCTCCTGGAACCAGTAACTTTTTGCAAACTGACTGCTGTTAATTAAGAATATATATAAAAACACCAAGTGTGTAAATTAGGTGTTTGCATGCCCTCTGCATTTTTCATACACCTTAAGAAATTTCATTGAATGGTTTACTCCAAAGAGGGGTGCCCTTTTTGACTCCTATTCCCACTATGGAATAGTTGGGCAAATTTGAATAGGAAGCAGCTGGGTACAATGGAATAAACATTGTCATCTAGGTGGCTCAAAGGACAGAGTGATGCACCTACAGTCAGGAAGAAGACTTGAGTTCAAATCTGTCCTCAGATACTTACTAGTAGTGTGACTCTGGACAAGTCACTTAATTCTCAGTTTCCTCATCTATAAAATGAGCTGGAGAAGGAAATGGCAAACCAATCCAGGATCTTGCCAAGTAAATCTCCAAAGGAGAGAACAGTGTCAGATACAAATGAAAACACCTGAACAACTTTCTGTCAGCCACTGTGCTAAATACTTTACAATTATTTCATTTGGTCCTTATAATAATCTTATTATTCTTATTTTATAGAGGAGGAAACTGAGGCAAACAAAGATTAAGTGATTTGTCCAGGGGCACATAGGTTTTTTTTCCACTTTACTTATTTAAGATATTTTTCCACGTTTAAATGATTTCTTTCCCTCCCCGCTCCCAGAGTCAACAAGCAATTCCATTGGGTTGTACAAATGTTGTCATTTGATACCTATTTCCATAGTATTCATTTTTGCTATAGAGATATTTTTAAGGCCTAAATCCCAAATCACATACCCATATATACATGTGTTAAGTGATGTCATATGTTCTGCTTTTGCATTTCTACTCCCACAGTTCTTTCTCTCCAGGTGGTCAGCGTTCTTTCCCATAAGTCCTTCAGGACCATCCTGGCTTGTTGCATTGCTACTGGTAGCCAAGTCCATTACATTGGATGGTTTAACAATGTTTTACTTTCTGTGTACCATGTTCTCTTGGTTCTGCTCATTTCACTTTGCATCAGTTCATTGAGGTTTTCCCACTTCTTATAGAAATCCTCCAGATTATCATTCCTTACAGAACAATAGTATTCCATCACCATCAGATGCCACAATTTGTTCAGCCATTCCCCAATTGAGGGGAACCCTCTCATTTTCTAGTTTTTTTAAGGGTCACATAGTAAATGTCTGAGGTCAGATTTAACTAATGAAGATGAATCTACCTGTCTCCAAACCAGTGCTCTATCCACTGTGCTGCCTCATTACACCTTAAATACTCACATAGTTCTGTGATCTCATCCATTTGGCTCACTCCACCATCACTGCCCCCCCCAACCTTTGTTAGCATGGTACATATAGTGGACTTGCTTTCTACTAATGATACCCAGTAGGGCAAGGTGTTTGTCTAATTCTCTTGTTCCACTGGCATCCTCCTCTTGGTTTTGCCTTTATCACATGGCTCCCTCATCTTCTCTTTTCATCATACCTTCCCCACAATGACAGCTTTTATTTCTGTCCTTCTTTAAAGTTCTTCATTGGTCATATGCTGCAGCTTTCTTATCCACCATGCACTTTTCCACTGCCCTCTGTGAGAGACTCATTTCCAGTTCTTCAAAGACTGATGTGGCCCCTGTCTTATACCCATGTACCAACATCAGTAAAATGTTGGTATCAAAAAAAAGTGGATCTTTGTTTCCATGGGAAGCCAGAGGTTATTAAAGAACTGTTCAATTTCCTAAAAGCAAATCCTTCTACCACATCACATAGAAATTGAATTAGGGGACAAAATGTCAGCACCATAAAGTAAATGTCAGGGAAGAAACAGGAGAGACAGAAATAGGGATATAAAAAGGAAAGATGGGTTTGGGGGAAAATATAATTGGTTCTGTTTTGACATATTGAGTTTGACGTGCATATGGAACATGGTGGAATGTAAGCTCTTTGAGAGGAGAGATGGCTTCATTTTCTGCATTTGCATCCCCCAGTACCTACCACATTGTAGGAGCACAGTAAATGCTTGGTGATTGGTTGATCTAGATAGAGATGTTTAAAAGTCAATTGGTGGTCCACCTAGGCGCCAATACACAGAAGTTAAGGGTTTAAAAATGTAAAACAAAACAAAAACAAAAACAAAAAAACAAAGTCAATTGGTGGGGGGAATCTGGGTAGCTCAGTGGATTGAGAGCCAGCCCTAGAGACGGAAGGTCCTGGGTTCAAATCTGGCCTGACACACTTCCCAGCCATGTGATCCTGGGCAAATCACTTGACCCCCATTGCCTAGCCCTTACCACTCTTCTGCCTTAAAACCTTTGACTTCAAGACAAAAGACAAGGGTTAAAATTTTTTTAAATTAAAAAAAAAAGCCAATTGGTGATGCTGATTCTGCTCTTATTTCTTGAATTAGGAATTTTTGATCTTAGAAAGAGAGTACTAACGGTCCTCTACCCAGGTTTGTTACCCACTCTGAATACCATTAGCACAATTTTGTGATTTCCACCAAGACTATTCAGCAGCTTGGTAGTAGGAGTAGAGGTGATAGATGGTGGAGGTGGCCCAGGGTTGAGGGCTAGTGTGGTGGAAATCGTGAAAGGTCAATAGCTAAAGGACTATGTGGATCATACCTCTCGTGATTGGACAAGGGGGAAAATGGGGACAGAATAATGTTTATAGATTGGAAGGACTGGAGGATAGGATTAAGCGCAAGCAATTATTCCGTACTTATGATGAGCTAGGTAAGGTGCTGGGTGCTAAGAGTATAGACAAAAATAATGAAACAATCCCTGCCCTCAAGCAGTCTGCCTTCTATTAGGGAAGATAACATGTGCCTATATGAGTATCTAGAGAACAAATATATGCCACATACAGGTAGATAATTGGCAAAGGAAGGCACTGGCCGTTGGGGAATGGGGTGGGGAATCACAAAAGGCATCCTGTGGAAGATAGAGCAGAAGCTGTGTCTTGTCTATGAGACACAGCCCTGGATGATGGCCAGTGTAAAGACAACAAGACGGCACACGCTACTAGTACCATGTGAGGAACTGCATCAGTCATTTCCAGTTCTTCATGACTCCATTTGGGGTTTTCTTGGCAAAGATACTGGAATGGTTTGCCATTTCTTTCTCATTTTACAGATTGAAGAGACCAAGACAAACTGAGTGCGGTCACTTGCCCAAGGTCACACAGCTAGTAAGTGTCTGAGGTCTGATTTGAACGCAGGTCTTTTTGACTACAGGTCTGGCACTCTTTCCACTGTTCCATCTCTCTCTCTCTCTGGTGATGACCAGAGAGTCCAGTTTTGTTTTGTTTTTCTTTGGCCAGAGTATAGGAAAAAGAGTAATGTACAATGACTTTGGAAAGATAAGTTGAGACCTAGTTATAAAGGTTTTTAAAAGCCAAAAAAAGAAAATTATATTTTATTATAGTGGCAAGAGGGAGCCATTGGAGTTCACTGAGTAGTAGAGTACCCCATCAGTCCCCCCCGGAAGGAAAAGCAAAAGGGACTGAAGGTAACAATAAGGACGAAGCACAGATGTGAAAGGACTTTTTACTGGCTTTCCTCCCCCAATATTTGCCAGTTTTAGCTAATGAAAGTCATACAGTCTTCTGACCCTGAATCTGTGCAGTGTTTACAGTTTAATTATCTGACAAGACTATAATTGTGAGTAACCCATTTCTCATTCCCTAGAAGGTACTGCTAGTGTTGAGCCTGGAGTCAAGAAGACTCCTCTTCCCGAGTTCAAATCTGGCCTCAGACACTTACTAGCTGTGTGACCCTGGATAAGCCATTTAACCCCATTTGTCTCCATTTTCTCATCTGAAAAATGAACTGGAGAAGGAAATGGCAAACTATTCCAGAGTCTTTGACAATAAAATCCCAAATGGAATCAGGAAGAATCAGACAAGATTGAAAATGACTGAACAACAAGTTGATTGAATGTAATTTTCTCTATTTGAATGTGAGCTCCTTGAGGGCAGGGATCATGATTTTGTCTTTCCTTGTACCCTTGACCCTTAGAAAGATGCCTGGTAAACAGCAAACATCTAATGAATGCTTGTTGACTAAATGACTCACTGACTGAAGTATGCATTTTATTTTTTTGGTCTAGGGTCGATGGTCTAGACCAAAAACAAACAAACAAACAAACAAACTGGTTCATCCTGGGATATAGGGCTACCTTATTGTGGACCCTTAGGAGTGATGTCAGGGGTGGGTTGTTTTTGTCTTATGTTAGGAGAGCCACTTGGAGTAGGAGATCTACAATCAACAGTGGGTTATCTTACATGAAGCAGAAAGATCTGAGGCATCATCTTTGTTCCAAAACAAGTAGAAAGAGATAAAGTAGGGGAAACGAATCTATTGTGATATGGAGCATAATGTGAGGTGGTGGAATGCTTTATGCCAAAGAAATGCTCATTAAAATGTTCCTGGGAATGTGAAAGTCTTATTTACCAAACTGCCCAGCCTCCAGTTGCTGATCAGAGTTTGAGCTGACAATGTATATCACCTGATTATATTGACTGTGACATGGAAATTGTTTTACATTAGGCTCTCAGCTCATTAACCTATCACCTGCCAAAATTAGAATCATTCTTAATGCCTTTTAGGATATTTGCCTGTCATCATTAAATGTGGTGACATCCTTGGAAACTCTGGGAGAGCTCTAGAATATCAAAATAAGAATTTATAACTAAAAGCTTCTAGAAATATAGAAACAATCTTATTTGTTAATTTATCCATTTGGTAAATGTGTGGGGTAGGAGGGAGAAGTCACATTTCTTGACCTTGATCAAGTTCTTATCTATACAACTAGGGATTCTAAAGAGTATTCAGAAAGGAGGGCAGGGATACTATACTTTTTCTGCTTTGTCCTGGTCAGTCCTTATTTGAAGTATTGTGCTGGTTATGGGTACCATATTTTAGGAAAGATATTGACAAACTGAAACAGATTCAGAGGAGGGTAGCAAGGATGGTGATGAGCTTAGGTATTGTGGAATAGTGGGAAGTGTGTTGGAATTAGAGTATCTGTGTTTGAAACCTATTTGCTGTGACTTTGGGTAAGTCACTAGCCTTTTTCCTCCCTCCCTTCCTTCCTTCCTTCCTTCCTTC
>NW_025379438.1:0-1281 GCF_016433145.1 Gracilinanus agilis
TGCTTCTTTAAGGACTTCAATAAGATCAAATTATTTGTATTCCTATATGGAGAAATGTTATATGTAATTTTCAAAAATTTAATTCACTCTTATAGTAATTAGAATAATTATTCATAGTGTATAAATGCAGATAGTGAACCTTTGACTTCATCCCCCATAAGTCCCTTAGATTTACCAAAATTCCCTTTAATTTCTCCTGTGCCTCCATGTTATTGTTTTATATTTGGCTGTAACTCCTCCCTCTCTCTCTTTTGTTCCTGGGAGCAGGCTGGTTAGTAACCATTTAGTTAGGTCTCTGTTAGTTTATTATTAATAAATTATTCATAAATATAATGTTTAGTATTTTGCACATTAATTTTAATCTCACAAAACCAATGATCCAGGTGTATTTAATGTTTAAGAGAATAGTTGTCTTATTTAAAAGAATATAATAGAAAATTTTATTAGACATTTATTAATAACAATAATGTTTTAAGTTTAGCTACTTATTGAATTAAACCCACACACTCATATTTACTTAAATCTTGCTCCAAATAGTAAATTATATTGACTTTATAAAAATAAAGGAAGTTAAAAGTAAGTTAAAAGTCATGTTATTGTGAGATTATTCAAGAAAAGATCCTCATAGGTATGTTTATATTAGGAGTTTAAATAAATAGTATTATATGGCTACCAATAAAAAAAATAGCACCACATGTTTTTGCTTGTTTGTTTTTTACTAAAGCTCATATCACTTTATTTTTATTTTTTTTTACTCCTTGAAAGTATTCAGTTCAATAATCATGTACAGGCATTTACGTAGCATATTTCCAATCTAAACCAGTGACAGTGATTTTATAATACTAATAATTATACCATAAAATGCATATTAATCATTATATTGGCTTGGTGAAGTATTAGGGTTTAAATGTTTTTCTTTTATTTTTATATTCTCAGAACTTAGCACACACAGTGTTTGACACATAAGAGGTGCTTAAAAATGTTAATTAAATTGAAAAACAATTGTAAGGAGTAACTATTATGTACAAGGTACTATGAGAGGCATGGCACTAAAATTAAAAAAAAAACAAGAATATGATTTATTACCCTGAAAAAGTATATATTTTTGAGGTACATTCAAGCAACATTTGGAAAGAAAAAAAGGTAATTTCAGAAAGAAAAGAACAATAATATCTAGAAGGCATCAAGAAGATACCTTGTAGGAGGTTGTACTTGAGGAGACTTTGAAGCAAGTTAGGGATAATAGGAGGTTGTAGAATAGAGAGGAATATATTCTAGTGG
>NW_025379439.1:0-5731 GCF_016433145.1 Gracilinanus agilis
AACCCTTAACTTCTGTGTATTGGCTCCTTGGTGGAAGAGTGGTAAGGGTGGGCAATGGGGGTCAAGTGACTTGCCCAGGGTCACACAGCTGGGAAGTGTCTGAAGTCAGATTGGAACCTAGGACCTCCCATCTCTAGGCCTGACTCTCAATCCACTGAGCTACCCAGCTACCCCCAAGGTCATAGTTTCTTATAAAATCTTAATGTGTAATGAAATATATAAAAAAATTAAAATATTAAATTAAATTTAAAAAGTGATTGTATAGTTTGGGAACTCTTGGATTCACATTTTTCTCTTACTGCATTTGGATTGATCTGTCCCTGGCATAGCCATATATTTATATCTAGTGCGTGTGTGTGTGTGTGCGCGCGCGTGCGTGTGTGTGTGTGTGTGTGTGTGCATATTTTCCAGTTATACTAGCTACTGATCTTTGCTCTATTTCTTTAGTTGCTAAAAGTCCAGCAGGAGTGGTGTTCAGGGAGGAAGAGCCCCTGTGGCCGGAGGGCCTGCCGGGCCCTTTTCAGGGCTGCTCATCCACCTGTGGTGTCCACCTTTCACCCCGCTCTCACCTGTGGCTCTGACAAGCTGTAGCATGTACAGTGTTCACACCCTGGGAAACTGTGGGCAGATGGGCTAAACCAGAGTAGCTGACAGGCTTTGATTGGTTTTCTATTGTTTCTAGGATCAAATACAAAATGCTCTGTTTGGCATTCAAAACCCTTCCTAACCTCGTTTCCTCTTCTCCTTGCAGTCTTTTTACACCTGATTTATTTTTTTACACTTACTTAAAAAAACACAAGTCCTCTTTGACCCAGGGACCCTGCTCTTCCCACCATTCCTTAAACAGGACAATCCGGGCATTTTCTTTGGTTGTCTCCCGTTCCTAGAATACCCTCCCTTCTCCACTCAGCCTGCCAACCTCCCTGGCTTCCTTGGAATCCCAATGAAAATCCTCTTTTTTTTTTTTTTTTTTTTTTTTTTTTTTATTCTAAACCCTTACCTTCCGTCTTAGAGTCAATACTGTGTATTGGTTCCAAGGCAGAAGAGTGGTAAGGGTAGGCAATGGGGGTCAAGTGACTTGCCCAGGGTCACACAGCTGGGAAGTGTCTGAGGCCAGATTTGAACCTAGGATCTCCCATCTCTAGGCCTGGCTCTCAATCCACTGAGCCACCCAGCTGCCCCCCGAAAATCCTCTTTTTAAAGGAAGCCTTCCCCAACTCCTCTGTATTCTAGCGCCTTCCCTCTCTCAATGGCATCATATTCACCTTGCATATAGTTTGCTTTGTACCTGTTTGTTTGCACTTCACTGTGAAGGGCAGAGACTATCTTTTTGGAGACCTTAAAAGGCTTCTTCTGAATTGTGAAGGAAGTCTGGAAAGCTAAGAGGCAGAGAGGAGAGGAAGGAGTCATTCCAGGCATTTGTGGTTGCTTATTTGTTTTTCAGTCCTGCCCTACTCTTCATAATCCCATTTGGGGTTTTGCCATTGGGCAGTTTGCCATTTCCTTTTCTAGCTCCAGGATTAAGGGACTTGCCCAGGGTCACACAATCTGAGGACAGATTTGAATTCCGAAGGATGAGTCTTTTAAACTCCAGGCCCAGCATTCTATCCATTTTGTCACCTAACTGCTCCAGGTTTTCACCTAGACACATAGCTAAATAACTGTCTGAGGCTGAATTTGAACTTAGGTCTTCTGAACTCCAAGCCCAGGGCTCCTATCCACTGCACCATCTAGCTTTCCATTCCAAGCACAGCCAGTGGAAAGATGGACTCTAGAAGCACAAGATTGGTGTCCTGGGAGAGGAAGAGCAAGGAGACCAGGGAAACCAGATCATAGAAGAAAGTAAGATATAAGAAGACTAGGAAGTAGGAAGGGGACAAGTTGAGGACTTTATGTTTGGTCCTAGGAATAATAGGGAGCCAGTGGAGTTGATTGAGGTGGGAGGGTGACATGGTCAAACCTGAGCTTCAGAGAAATCCCTTTGGCAGCTGCCTGGGGTTAGGTTGAATGGGGAGAGAGTTGAGAGAAGGAGATCAGTTAGAATATGATGCAGTGGTCCAGGTAAGAAATAATGTAAGTCTGAGAGTCATATCCTATCCAGTGACTCTAAGCTGCTATAGCTCATCATCCAAATTCTGTTCCTCATTTCCCGCCACCCAATTCCCATCCTTCTCAACTCTTATTCAAAAGACCCAATTAAACCAGCCTTTCTACTGTGCCCTCTGAAATGCCTGTTTCATAGCCAACAAACTTACCTTCATTGTAAATCTTTTCTTATAGTCCTTTTGTCTTCTGGTGTTCCCTAAGACATGGCTCCTCCATGATAACTTAGTCTCCTTTGCCACCCTTTCTAGTACTGGCTGCACCTTCACTCATTCCCCTTGACTCAGTGGTCAAGTCAGGGGAATTGGAACATCCCTTGGTCCTCACTGCCATTTCCAGTTTCTTTCCCTCTGCCTCTATTACTCAATAACTTCTCTTTTGAGGTCAATACAATCTGCGTTTTCTACCCAAAATCTTAGACCCCTGAGACATTTCCCATCCTTTTTCAACAAGCCCAGGACCTGAATCACAAATTTTCTCTTCTCCCCAACTCCTGTCCTCACACTAGGGGACTTCAACATACATATCAACTCTCCTTCAAACACCTTCATGGTTTAGTTCAGTGGTTTCCAAACTTTTTTGGCCTACCGCCCCCTTTCCAGAAAAAATATTACTTAGCGCCCCTGGAAATTAATTTTTTAAAAATTTAATAACAATTAATAGGAAAGATAAATGCACCTGTGGCCATCACTGCTTCCCTGGATCGCTGCAGCACCCATAAGGGGGCGATAGCGCCCACTTTGGGAATCACTGGTTGATTCCTCAACCTACTCACTTTCCATAACTGACTCCTCCCCCATGGGATGGTCTTGAGATTCAAATAAAGTAATACATATAAAGTGCTTTATAAACCTTAAAATAGTATGTAAACGTATGCTATTACTATAATCCCTAAATTTAACTAGGAGTCTATGGACAGTTCAGGGAGGAATAGCACCTCTGGTGTGAGGACTTGCTGAGCTCTTTTCAGGGTTGCTCATCCACTTTTGGTGTCCATCTGGCACTCAATTCTTACCTGTGGCTCCAAGAAGCTGCAGTATGCACAGTAGACAGACTAAAACAAGTTAAAGGTAACTGACAGGCCTCAAACTCGTTTGTGAGGTGGGGTTGTCTACCCCAACTACCTAAAGACTTCTTTGTGGAAAGGTTGGATGAGAACAACTTGTTCTAATGGATGTGAAGGTGGTGGAAGCAGGCACTGTAGAGCACTTAGAGCTTGCTTAGACATTGAAGATGCCAGTGTCATCCACTGAATCCCTGACCATTAACAGTCATCCTGCCTTTTGTCCTGTCACTGGATTTGGATGACTTTGGAAGAGAGAGTGAGGCTAATTATTTTGTGTAGCTCTACTTCATTTTAATCCAACTCAACTCATTGATGTCATTGGTTGTCTTTGAAATGAAGGAAAAACAATGATGACATTTAACTAGTGCTTTTTAGTTTCCATATCTGTTCTTTCATTGGATCTTTATTTAACGGTATACCATGGAGTTGGACACAGTGAAGGGAGAGAGGAAGAAGGAAAGAGTTGGTGAGTGGGGATACAAAGAATTGTAGAATTTGGCTCAATGGAAGGAAACTCTTTCAAATGATAGGTGTCCAAAGGTGGACTAAGTTTTCTTATGAGTCAGGCAAATCAATAAGGATTTATTAAATGGCTACTATGTCCTAGGCATTGAAGATACAAAGAAAGACAAAAGATAACTCAAAGAGCTCATGAACAAATAAGGGAGATAATGTGCAAATGACTAGGTACAAATAATATATTTGCAGGATTAAGGTGGAGATTATCAACAGAGGAAGCCACTGGCCTTCAGGAAGAAAGGGAGACTCTCTATAGAAGGTGGAATTTTAGCTGAAACCTAAAGGAAGTCTGGGAAGCCAGGAGATAGAGATGAGGAAGAAGAATATTTCTGGCATGGAGTGAAAATTCACATCTTGTTTGAGAAAGCAAGGAGAGCAGTGTCACTAGATCCCAGAGTACGTGAGAGAGGTGTAAGGAGTAAGAACATTGGAAAGGAGGGAAGAGGCCAAGTTCTGAAGGGCTTTAAAAGCTAAACTGAGGTTTTATATTTGATCCTGAAGAAGATAGACAACTACTGGAGTTGAAAGAATCTTGAGGTAGTGAATTCCCCATTTCTGGGACGGTTTAAGTGTGGAGTAAACAGACACTTGTCAAGGATGTCAAAAAGATTTTTGTTCAGCTACAGATTGGACTAAATGCCCTTTGAAATCCCTTCCAGTTCCAAAGTTCTATAAAATACTTCTGGGAGAGACACAAGGCAGGAGTTATTTCCATTTTACTGGATCCTGGAGAAGAGCATTTATGCACCCATAGTTCTACAATTTAACTCTATCATGGTTTAACTCCACCATGTTTATCAACAAACAGACCAAGATCAAGATAGAGGAAATTTTAGAGGCAAGAATTAAAAACAGGCCTCTTGGTTCCCAACCTAAGTCCCTTGGCCCAGTCAGTGTTGGACTGAATCACTTTTCTTCCTTTCCTGCAAAAGCCACCTAGGAGATAACTTTTGGGCTCAAGGGCCTTTGGCTAGAGCCTTGGGAAGGTTCCACCAAACTGGGAGCAGATCTGGGCAGACAAGTCAGGCTCACCTGATTTCACCCTATGCCACACCCAACATTCCTGCCCAAGGCTCAGGCCTCAACAAACATGGTGGTTGCTAAATAGTTTCCTCTAGGAGGAAAAGAGCCCCTGAGCACCGTCACCCCAGGCATAGCTGCCAAGCCAAAGCCCTGGGCTCAAAGCTAGACTTGGGGCAATAGCTCACAGGCATTTAGGACTAATGAGGCCAAGGAGAGAAATAACCCTTTGTCTGAGACTATTATTTTTTTTTAATTTCATTTAAATTATTGATTTAGAATATTTTTTCATGGTTACATGATCCGAGATCATTATGAGAGAAAGCCAAGAGAGAGACCTGGCCATGCTTCTGACCTCACTCTTGTGACCACAGACAAGTTGCTTGCCCATCTTGAGATTTGAATTTCTCATTTATGAAATAAGAATGATCCAGGCCTGGTCCGAATCATAGAATGTCAAGACTGGGAGGGTCTTTAGAATGTAGAACATTATTGCTAGAAGGGAGTTTAAATTCAAGAACGTTGGCATGTAAAACTTCAGAGCTAGAGGGGACTGATGAACAGAGAATTCTAGAATAGAGAAATGGGCTGGAGACAGAATTTTGCAGAGCTGGAAGGAACCTGAGAGGCTATCCAATCTAACCCCTCCTTCTACAGAGAAGGAAACTGAGGTCCAGACAAGGAATGACTTTCTCCCAGTCACAGGAGTAATGATTTAGTGGCAGCAGGACCCAGCTCTTCTAGCCCTGTTATTTCCACTAGCCCACACTGAGCAGTCTTCCTTCCCTCTCATTCCTTGGCTGATGGAAACAGGTGTGTGTGTGTGTGTGTGTGTGTTTGGCAGGGGGTGTAGAGAGGGAAAGGAGGAGAGAGAAGAGGGGGAAGGGATCGGGTGGGGGAGAGAGGGAGAAAAGGGGACAGAGGGCAGTTAAGAGGAGGGAGAAGAGAAAGAAGGAGAGAAGTAAGGGAGAGAAACAGAGAGAGAGAGAGAGAGAGAGAGAGAGAGAGAGAGAGAGAGAGAGA